>NC_142009.1:340607592-340635782 GCF_049901735.1 Notechis scutatus | reverse complement strand
CTTCTTCCTTTTAACTGCTAGTGGGGTGTGACTTGATTGGGTGGGGGCTTGGCTGTGTTCTGATTGGGTGGGGGTGTGTTCTCATTGGTTGGGGGTTTGGCTGTGTTCTGATTGGTTGGGGGTTGGCCATGTTCTGATTGGCTGGAGGTGTGTTCTGTTCAGGTGGGGCTTGGTTGTGCTCAGGTTGGTCTTAGTTACCGGGGATTTGAGCTGGTGAGCTGTGATCTTGCTGTTTGGCTTCGACTTCGTGGTCGTGCTGCATCTTCATGGTGGGGTTAGTTCACTTCATGTATGGCTCAGAGGGGTTTGAAGTGGGTAGTGATGCAGCTGCAGTGCGGATTCTGGTCTGTGGTGCGTGTCTCATCTTCTGTGTGGGTGTGAGTCTGCTTTTTACGTGGAAGTGTGGTGGTGGCATCTTGTATGGCCTCGTGGGTGTGGGTCTGATGTCATTCATCATGTTAGGTACTGCCTGTTCATGAGGGCGGGTTTCCAAATGGCTGGTAAGCGGGAGGTGTCGTCTCTTTTATTCATGCTGTGTGGGCGTTTTCTATCTCTATGGCTTCTCTGATTATTCTGTTGTTGAAGTGTTTGGTTTTGGCGATAGTTCTGGTATTTTTAAAGTCAATCTCATGTCCTGTGGCTTTGAGGTGTTGGACCAGGGAAGAGGTCGTTCTTCTTTTTGATTGAGTTCTTATGTTCTTTCAACGTGTGCACTTATTCTTCTGTTAGTTTGTCCAATGTATGTGGTGGGGCAGGCAGTGCAAGGGATTTCGTATACTCCTTGGCTTTCTAACTCGATTTCGTCTTTAGGGTTTCTTAGGATGGTGGATATTTTTCTGTTTGTGCAGAATGCTGTTTTAATGTTGTGTTTTTGGAGGATCTTGCTGATTTTGTCTGTAGTGCCTTTTATATATGGGAGGAGGGCTTTGTCGTTCTCTTGTTCTCTGTCTTGGATTTTTGGTTGGGGTTTCTTTTTGGATTAGGTGGGTAATCTTCTTTCTTTGGAATCCATTGGCTGTTAGTACGTTGGTGAGAGTGTTTAGTTCGGTTTTAGGTGTTGTTCATCAGCTAAGCATTTTGTTCTGGAGATGAGTGTCTCAGCTACGGAATTGATCTGTGCTGGGTGGTGGTGTGAGAGTGCATGTAGATAGCGGTTTGTATGTGTTTTCTTCTGGTAGATGGTGTGTCCTAGGGAGCCATTGGGTTTTTGTATACCAAGACATCTAGGAAGGGAAGTTGATTGTTAGCTTCTGTTTCCATGGTGAATTGTATTTTGGGGTGTAGGCTGTTGAGGTGTGTGAGGAAGTTGTTCAGTTTTTCTTTCCCGTGTGGCCAGATTATGAAGGTGTCATCTACGTATCTGAGCCAGAGTTTGGGTTGTGATCATATTTTTCTAGAGCTTGTGTTTCAAAGTGTTCCATGTAGAGGTTTGCGATGACAGGTGAGAGGGGTGATCCGATGGGTGCTCCTTCTATTTGTTTGTATTTTTGTCCGTTGTAGGTGAAGTATGTATTGGATAGACAGTGGTTGGTCAGATCTAGGATGTGCTGGGGGTTCTTTTTGTTTTGGATGGCTGTCAAGGCTTCTTTTTGGCACTTGGGTGAAGAGGATATGACATCGAAGCTCACTAGTAGGTCGCTGGGTTGTAAGTTTTGTTTCTTTATGATCTCGATGAACTGGAATGAGTTTCTGACATATGAGTTGATGGATTCTGCATAGGGCTGTAGTTGTTTGGCGAGAAATTTGGCTAGGTTTTGTAGAGGTGAGCCTATGGAGCTGACTATTGGTCTAAGTGGAGTTCCTTCTTTGTGTATCTTGGGGAGACCATAAAGCTTGGGGTTTCTGGATGATTTCTCTCTGGGTATGATTCTTTGCTGGATTTCTTCACTGATGGGGGAGGCTTTTATTTTGGATCTGGTGGTTTTTTCTAGGTAGGTGGTGGGATCTGTCTTTAGGGGTTTGTATGTTGGGTGTAGGAGTAGGTTGGTTAACTTGGTTTGGTAGTCAGATGTGTTCATAACCACTGTCGCGTTGCCCTTTGTCTGCTGGTAGGATTATTATGCTGGTGTCTTCTTTCAGGTTAAGTAGTGCAGTTTGTTCTTCTTTGGATAAGTTGCTTTTGGGTGGTTTGCTAGTGCAGAGGATGTTGGTGATTTCGAGTCTGATTCTATTAGCATCATCAGGGTTGGTTTTGGTCAGGCTGGTTTCAACTCTGCATATGATGGTTTCTGTGGGGATGTGTTTGGGAGCGACAGCAAAGTTGAATCCTTTTGAAAGGACCTTGGTTTCGGCTTCGGTGAGGATCTTGTCTGAGATGTTGTGCACTGTTTGTTTCATGTGTGGCTGTGAGGGGGGAGGAGTTGGTTTCTGGCGTTGTTGTAGTTTTCTGAGTTTGTTGGTGTGTGTGTCTGTCTTGAGGGTGGTCTGTGTTTCGGCTCTCCAGACAGCGAGTTGTTTGGATTTGTCCCAAAGTAAGGGGTGAATCTTGTTGCTGAGTTTGAGGTGACCAGCCTGACCAAAACCAACCTTGATGATGCTAAAGAGATTGTGGTTTTAAAACAAGTACCCAGAAAAGTGAGAGAGATTAGAAGAGAATATCTATTTTTGACCAAAATACTATTGAAAAAAGAGGTGAATTATAGATGGCTGATTCCAGAAGGATTAATGTTTACATGGCAAGAACAGAGACACAGAATTGATTCAACTGAGAAAGCAGAAACATTCCACAAGGAATTTTTCGAAAGAAGAGAAATGGAGGTAGAAAAAGAGAACATTTTAACTGAATTTGAAGAGGACGAAATGGGAACGGGAAAAGAAGAAGGCGCAATAGGTGGACAAGTGGAGACCAAAGAACAATGTGAAGTAAGATCCACGAGAGCTGTTAGACCTAAATATAAAGCATAACCATGGAGGAAAAAAAACTGATTTCCATGAATATAAATGGACTGAATTCAGCTACCAAAAGAAGAAAAACTTTTCACAAATTAGAGAAGCTAAAATTTGATATAATTTGTCTACAAGAAGTATACATTAAAAAAACAACACGAACAATTATTATACGATCAAAATTAGGGAAAATATTTACTTCTCTGACTCACTGTAAGAAAAGAGGAGTGGTTTTGTATATTAGAGAAACCATTCCAGCAAAACTGATTTATACCGATGAAGACGGAAGAGTATTAATGGTTGAAATAGTGGATAATAATACAAAAACGCCTTGGTTGCAATTTATGCCCCGAATGATAAACAAGAAGAATTCTATAAAAACTTACACATGAAAATAATTGGACTGGACTATGTTAATATACTTATGATGGGAGATTTCAATGGAATTGTAGACAATAAACTGGATTATACAGCAAAAGCAACACGACAAAATAGGAAGACTCTCCCTAAATCCTTTTTTAAAATGACAGATGAATTAAACTTAAAAGATATATGGAGAGAAACAAATGCTAAAATTCAACAATACACTTTTTATTCCAATAGACATTTATCATGGTCCAGAATAGATATGATTTGGACATCAACAGAATTACTATCTAATATTCAAGAAACAAATATTGAAACAAGTACGTGGGCAGACCACAATCCAATGACAGTTAAATGGAAAGGACAAAAAAGAAGATCTAGATGGCCATTAAACAATACCATTTTAAAGGAAAAAAACTTTACACAATGGATGGAAAAGAATTGGCCTTCTTCTTTAATGAAAATAAAAAGAAGATACTTCAATACAGAATGTTTGGGATACAATGAAGGCATATGCAAGAGGATTAATAATAGACTATACAAAGAAAAAGAACATTAGGAAGAGGCAAATGATTAAAGCTCTAGAAGATGACCATAAAAAACTGGAAAAAGAATTACAGAAAACGCCACAGAAAAAAAGATGTTAAACTCAAAATGGATATAATCAAACATAAAATGGATCAAGTAGAGAAAGAAGAACTGGCACAAAAAATTAGAAGTGCTAAACAGAACTATTTTGAAGATGCAAATAGGCCAGGTAGATGGCTAGCATATAAATTGAGAAAAGAGAAAGAATCAAGGAAAATATTACAGTTAATAGACGATCAAGGTCAAATTTGTTATGGTAATAAAGAGAAAAAGGCAGTTATTCGAGACTTCTATGGACAATTATATAAACAGGAGGATCTTGATGAGGAAAAAATTAAACAGTATTTACAAAATGCTAACCTACCTAAGATATCTGATGAAACTGGGAAAATGTTAGAAGGTGCTATAACAATGATGGAACTAACCGAAGCACTTAACAGACAGAATAATGGAAAAGCACCAGGACCAGATGGTCTCCCGGCAGAATTTTATAAAACATTACAAGAATTGTTGAGCACTTCACTGTTAGAAGTCATGAATGAAGTTATAATAAACAAGAAAATACCTAAAACATGGTCAGAAGCTTATATTACACTTATACCAAAAGAAGGGGTTGACCCATTACAAATTAAGAACTATAGACCTATTTCCTTATTGAATGCAGATTATAAAATCTTTGCTTCAATCTTGGCAGAGAGGCTTAAAAATACTTAAATAACTTTATTCACCCTGATCAGAATGGATTTTACCAAAGAGACAAATTAAAGACAATATGAGGGTAATCCTGGACACATTGGAATATTACGAGGCGCACCCTGAAAAACAAATGGCTTTGATATTCTTAGATGCCCAAAAGGCATTTGATAATGTGAATTGGAGATTTATGTTATTATTATTGGAACAGATGGGCTTTGCTAGAAAATTTATCCAAGCAATAGAAGCCATATATTATAAGCAAACGGCAAAAGTAATGATAGATGGAGAATTTACAGATTCTATTAATATTAAAAAGGTACAAGACAAGGATGCCCATTATCTCCTTTGTTATTTATATTGACTTTGGAAGTGTTAAATAGAAATATTAGAGAGGACACAAACATAAAAGGAATGAAAGTTAAAAAGGAGGAATTTAAATTGCAAGCCTTTGCAGATGACTTGGTTTTTATTTTGGAAGATCCTCTAGAGACAGCTTTAAAACTATTGGAAAAGATAGAGATGTATGGTGAGATGGCTGGCTTGAAAATAAATAAAGACAAAAAGATTTTGACAAAGAATATGTTGTTAAGACAAAGAGAAGAGCTGGCAGACCTATTGAAAATTCAAGTTACGAACAAAGTTAAATCCTATGGTCACAAGCCACAGTCATCCCCATCTTCAAAAAGGGAGACCCAAGCCTAGTTGAAAATTACAGACCAATCTCCTTATGC
The DNA here is from genome assembly GCF_049901735.1 of Notechis scutatus. Classification (NCBI taxonomy): domain Eukaryota; kingdom Metazoa; phylum Chordata; class Lepidosauria; order Squamata; family Elapidae; genus Notechis; species Notechis scutatus. Next base: position 340,630,515 of record NC_142009.1, on the reverse strand, counting down.
TGGGTCACCTGTAAAGTCATGGAATCAATTATTAACCAATCCATTACCCTCCACTTAGAGACAAACAACCTACTCTCCAATAAACAATTTGGTTTCAGAAAAAACTATCCTGTAATCTGCAACTCTTACACTGCAAAAACATATGGACGACACAACTCGACCAGGGCAAAGCAATAGACGCAATCTACATAGACTTCTGTAAAGCCTTTGATTCAGTGGTACACGACAAACTACTCCTAAAAATAAAATCCTATGGTATCTCTGGACAACTGAATAACTGGATAGAAGCATTCCTGTCAAACAGACAACAAATGGTCAAAATCGGGAGCGTCCTATCAAATCCAGTACCTGTCAATAGTGGTGTCCCCCAGGGCAGTGTTCTAGGACCAACTCTCTTCATACTCTACATAAACGACCTCTGTGATCATATTAAGAGCAATTGCGTTCTCTTCGCTGATGATGTAAAGCTGTTCAATACCACAGACAATACTGCTACCCTTCAAAAAGATCTCGACTATGTATCTGAATGGTCAAACAAATGGCAACTTCAAATCTCAACAAATAAATGCTCTGTCTTACATATTGGCAAAAAAAATCAGAAAATAAAATACAAGCTGAATAGTCAAGAACTTGTTGATGACCCAAGCTCTGTAAAGGACCTTGGAATACTCACCTCTAATGATCTAAGTGCTAGAGCCCACTGCAACTACATAGCCAAAAAGGCATTAAGAGTTGTTAACCTAATCTCTACGTAGCTTTTTCTCTGGTAATATCACACTACTAACCAGAGCATACAAAACATTTGCTAGACCAATACTCGAATACAGTTCATCAGTCTGGAACCCTCATTACGTATCTGATATTAGCACAATTGAGAAAGTCCAGAAATATTTCACAAGGAGAGTTCTCCACTCTTCTACTCGTTGTAGAATACCTTATGCCACCAGACTTGAAATTCTAGAACTAGAAAACCTTGAATTACGCCGCGCTTCGGTCTGACTTAAGCATGGTATATAAAATCATACATTGCAATGTCCTACCTGTCAATGAATACTTCAGCTTCAACCATAACAACACAAGAGCACACAATAGATACAAACTCAAAGTAAACCGCACCAAACTTGATTGCAGGAAATACGACTTCAGCAACAGAGTGGTCAACGTCTGGAATACTCTACCCGACTCTGTAGTCTCTTCCCCAAACCCCAAAAACTTTAACCTTAGACTGTCTACTATTGACCTCACCCCCTTCCTAAAAGGTCTGTAGGGGGCATGCATAAGCGCACCAACGTGCCTACCGTCCCTGTTCTATTGTTTCTCTTATTCTTTTATTTTTCTTATATGTACCCATTTCATGTATTCACAACTATGTATATGCTTATACTTATTATCTTGTAAACAATTGGCAAATCAAATAAATAAAATAAATAAATAAATAAATAAATAAAATAAATAAATAAATAAATAAATATTTGGGGATATATTTGACATCAAGATGTACTACACTGAAAGAGAATAACTATATTAAACTTAAACAGCAGATAGCCTCTGATCTGAAAAAATGGGAAAACCTACAATTGTCATTGATAGGTAGAATCTCAACAATTAAGATGAATATTTTACCCAGAATTTGTATTTGTTCCAAACAATACCAATTAAATTAGGTAAGGATTATTTTGAAGATTTAAATAAAATTGTGTTGAAGTATATATGGCAAGGTAAGAAAGCGAGAATAAAATTAAAACTTTTACAGGATGCTAGAATTAGAGGAGGATTTGGCCTTCCTAATTGGGAGTTGTATTATCAAGCTGCAAACTTAATGTGGGCTAAAGAATGGATAACATTAAGAAAGACCAGATTGTTGGCATTAGAAGGACATGATTTATTATTGGGTTGGCATGCTTTTTTATGGTATAAGGGAACTAAATCACAGGGTTACTTTAGAAGGCATTATATACGGAATCGTTATGGTTGAATTGGGAGAAAATTAAGAAACAATGTTATTTGAAAATCCCAGTTTGGTTATCAACTATTGAAGCTTTTTCTTATCCTATAACCTATAAGAAGGACCAAACAGTTAGATATGGGGAATTACTAGATGAAAAGGGTGAACTTAAAACGATGCAAAATTTAGAAGAACAAGGCATAAAGATGAATTGGTTTTCATATGCACAAATACATTCAAGGTATCTTAAAGATTCTAAAATGGAAGGATTCTATGATAAATTGACTGATTTAGATAGGATTTTGACAGGTACTGATGAAAAAGTGATCAAAAAATTATATAATTATTTGTTGGAATTTAAATTAGAGGAAGAACAAGTTAAAGAAACAATGATTGCTTGGGGGAAGAATTTTGGATATGGGATTGATTTAGAGAAATGGCAAAAATTGTGGTCTCAAAATTATAAAATGACAATGTCAACAGCATATAAAGAAAATTTGTATAAGATGTTTTACAGGTGGTATTTCCCCCCGACAAGAATAGCAAGAATGTTCAAGAATAAATCTGAAAAGTGCTGGAAATGTCATCAGATACCTGGCTCATATTACCATATGTGGTGGACTTGTGAGGACGCTAGAAAATATTGGACTAGAATTCACATATGGTTGGAAAAAATGACAAAGAAACATATAGATTTGAAACCAGAGATTTTTTTACTGGGAATCTTACCTGATACATATAATAAAAACTTAAAGTATTTGATTTTAAATGTATTAACAGCGGCTAGGATTGTATTTGCTAAAAATTGGAAGAATGAGAAAATACCATTAGAAGAAGAAGTTATTAAGAAAATATTGGAATGTGCTGAAATGAGTAGATTGACATTTGAAATTAGAGAACAAGAAGATAAACAATTTTATGAAGTTTGGGATCTTTTTTTATCAATGGTTAGATAATACAATATAATAATAAAATATTTAGAAACCTAGGAAATCATGAATATACATTTTTATCTTTTTTTTTGGTTTTGATAATATTTTGATAATATTTTATTAAGATAGACTTGGTATGATTTTATGATTGTTAGAAAATAAATTAACTAAACTATAGTTATCTCGCTTAAGTATGAATTAGTAAAATTATAGTCAAATGATTGTTTAATAATGATATTAGGATATATAATTGTTGATTGATAATATGAGTTATTATGTAATATAATTATTATGATGACTATGAAATGGATGCACAAAAAGGAGTGGTAAACCAACCGATACACTGTCTGTAAATTTACGAAGGATGATGATGTTTTTATGTTATGTTTTATGTTTTATGTGTTTTTGTTTGTTGTTAAAATCAATAAAACCTTTACTTAAAAAAAAAAAAAAAAAGAACACGGCCAACCCCCCAACCAATCAGAACACAGCCAAACCCCCAACCAATGAGAACACACCCCCACCCAATCAGAACACAGCAAAGCCCCCACCCAATCAAGTCACACCCCCACTAGCAGTTAAAAGGAAGAAGCAACCCTTACTATCCTGTAATCTGCAACTCTTACTACTCTTACACTGCAAAAACATATGGACGACACAACTCGACCAGGGCAAAGCAATAGACGCAATCTACATAGACTTCTGTAAAGCCTTTGATTCAGTGGTACACGACAAACTACTCCTAAAAATAAAATCCTATGGTATCTCTGGACAACTGAATAACTGGATAGAAGCATTCCTGTCAAACAGACAACAAATGGTCAAAATCGGGAGCGTCCTATCAAATCCAGTACCTGTCAATAGTGGTGTCCCCAGGGCAGTGTTCTAGGACCAACTCTCTTCATACTCTACATAAACGACCTCTGTGATCATATTAAGAGCAATTATGCTTCTCTTCGCTGATGATGTAAAGCTGTTCAATACCACAGACAATACTGCTACCCTACAAAAAGATCTTGACTATGTATCTGAATGGTCAAACAAATGGCAACTTCAAATCTCAACAAATAAATGCTCTGTCTTACATATTGGCAAAAAAAATCAGAAAATAAAATACAAGCTGAATAGTCAAGATCTTGTTGATGACCCAAGCTCTGTAAAGGACCTTGGAATACTCACCTCTAATGATCTAAGTGCTAGAGCCCACTGCAACTACATAGCCAAAAAGGCATTAAGAGTTGTTAACCTAATCCTACGTAGTTTTTCTCTGGTAATATCACACTACTAACCAGAGCATACAAAACTTTTGCTAGACCAATACTCGAATACAGTTCATCAGTCTGGAACCCTCATTACGTATCTGATATTAGCACAATTGAGAAAGTCCAGAAATATTTCACAAGAAGAGTTCTCCACTCTTCTACTGTAGAATACCTTATGCCACCAGACTTGAAATTCTAAAACTAGAAAACCTTGAATTACGCCGCCTTCGGTCTGACTTAAGCATGGTATATAAAATCATACATTGCAATGTCCTACCTGTCAATGAATACTTCAGCTTCAACCATAACAACACAAGAGCACACAATAGATACAAACTCAAAGTAAACCGCACCAAACTTGATTGCAGAAAATACGACTTCAGCAATAGAGTGGTCAATGTCTGGAATACTCTACCCGACTCTGTAGTCTCTTCCCCAAACCCCAAAAACTTTAACCTTAGACTGTCTACTATTGACCTCACCCCTTTCCTAAGAGGTCTGTAGGGGGCGTGCATAAGCGCACCATCGTGCCTACCGTCCCTGTCCTATTATTTCTCTTATTCTTTTATTTTTCTTATATGTACCCATTTCATGTATTCACAACTATGTATACACTTATACTTATTATCTTGTAAACAATTGGCAAATCAAATAAATAAATAAATAAATAAACTGCAAGCTCACATCACTCTGAGAAGCACAGAGCGGAAGACACAAGCCTGAAGATGATGAATGAGACTTCATCGAAACGTTGCCTAGATGCTTCCAATCTTACGTGGGAGAAAACCCGAATAACCAAAGATCCACATACAAATACCCGCGAGAACCTCAGAATATATATATATATATATATGGTATTCGGCTTGGTTCGGGTATTTTCCCACGTCATTGTAGTTGTTCTTTTAAAGTTGTAGCAACGTTTCAGCAGAATCTCATCTACCATCATCAGGCTTCTGTATTGTGTCCGTCTGTGAGTCAGACTTTTACAGTGGTTTCAGATTTAAATTTGGGGCAGCCTATTGCTGTGCCAGAATGGTTTTTTCTTCATCCTGATTGGTTGGGAGTCTTGGTCTGTGTTTATTGGTCTCGGAGTTTGCTGTGTTCTGCTTGATTGGTGTCTCTAATATCTTCTGTCTGTTTTTTGGCTCTTTTTGTATCTTGATTGGCTGGCAGCATTGTGTTACTTTATTGGAGGCCTTTAGTGCAGCTTGGCTTCGGGTAAATGGACGGCTATCATTAGTTAGGACACAATACAGAAGCCTGATGATGGCAGATGAGATTCTGCTGAAATGTTGCTACAACTTTAAAAGAACAACTACAATGACGTGGGGAAAATACCCGAACCAAGCCGAATACCATACATGTACGCATTCAGAAAACTTAAGAAAACAAATATATATATATATATATATATATATATATATATGGCATTCAGCTTTGTTCGGTATTCATCCGCCATAGTAGTTGTGCTTTAGTTGTAGCAACGTTTCGGCAGAATCTCATCTGCCATCATCACCATCAATGAGATTCTGCCGAAACGTTGCTACAACTTTAAAAGCATAACTACTATGACGTGGGAAGATACCCGAACAAAGCTGAATGCCATACATGTAAGTACCGAAAACTTAAGAATATATATATATATATATATATATATATATATATATATATATATATATATATATATATATATATATGTATGTATGTATGTATGTATGTATGTATGTATGTATGTATGTATGTATGTATGTAAAGCTTGAAGCGTGCTTATGCTGTTGCAACCACTATCACTTCTCAGCTTCCCAACAAACTAGGGGCAAAAGAAGGGGGAAAGAGAATGTAGATTCCAAATATCAAGAACAGTAGCAATGAGAATCAAGGACACTTCAGCAGGTGTTTGCCAAAACCCCAAAGAGATTTTCTCATAACAATACCATGACACTCAATTGCACAATGTGACCTGCTGTCAGCTTTAAATTTCAGCTGTCACATTTCATCGAAGGGAGGGTGGAGGAGTTGAAATGTTCAAGGTTATTCTGTATGTCGTATTAAGAAATTCCAGTTGCAGTTAATTGGTTCTCGTGATTTATGAAGTGTAGAAGTGGGAGAAGAGAAGCGAGGAGAGAAGGTGGATTCTGTGTAACATGTGAAAATAATTTCACTTTGGGAAATTGCCTTTGACATGCCAGACATGGAGAGAAAATGTCTCGGAGTGATTGATATCATGGATACTTTCTGGATGCCTTACACCTCCACGAATAGGGGGAGGGAGAAGTCTATACTTTAATTATGTGGATTTGTGCCTAAAATTAGTTTCTGTGCCTTAAAGGACACAGAATGTGGCAATGGATAATGAAGCATGTCCATTGTTACATTCATCTAAAGCACAGGTATCAAACTCAATTTCATTGAGGGTTGCATGAGGGTTTTGTTTGATTTTGGGGCTGGGGTGGGTGTGGCCAGGGTGGGCATGGCCAATTCGACAAACCTTGTGTTGGGGGGCACCAGTAGTGGCTTGAGTGCTCTGTTAGGGAAAACGGGCTCCTGAGCTCTGTTTTTGGCTACAATGGCCTCCTGCAACCTTCTGCCAGCAAAAATGGAGCTCAGGATGGCCTCCCGTGGCTTTCCTGAGTTCCGTTTTCACTGGCAGAGACACTGCAGGCTGGTCCTTCACTGTTTCCAGGGCAACCCTGAGGGCCAGATCTAAACACCCCATGGGCCAGATCTGGCCCCTGGGCCTTGAGTTTGACACCCCTGATCTAAAGCATTTCTCTCTTTTAGAAAGTGCCCCTTGCCAGGTGTAGCAGGAAGAGATGCCAGGCAGGAGAGAGGAGAAGTGTCCCAGAGGGCAAACAGGTTTGCTGCTACCTATGTACCCCTTGTTCAGATGGGAGCATTTCTGATCACACAGGTAGAATATCTATCATCTATCTATCTATCTATCTATCTATCTATCTATCTATCTATCTATCTATCTATCTATCTATCTATCCGAAATACCACTCACACATTATCACAAAATCTCCAGAACCATAAAGTCTATGAAATTTGGCACATATGTTCCTCTTGGCTTCTAGGTGTTCACTAAGAAAGGATTTTTGGAAATGACCACCAGAGCTTTAGTATTTCCTATATTATTATTAACATGCTCTGATGCTAAGGAGTTCTACTTCCCCTCCCGACCTGATAAGAAATCTCTTCCAAAGGCATAACACAAGCAGAGGAGAGGAGTTTCAGTTTCAGTTTTAGATTCACAGCAGCACCAAACAGCTTTAGTACAGAACAGTTGAGCTAAGCCATGCCCAGGCTCCTTGCTGTCTCCTTCTTGATCACACAGCCAATACTGCTTCAGTTTCCAAACAGCTCTCAACTCTCTTAACACAGCGGTTGCCCACCCACTGGTGGGCCATGAGAAAATTTTGGTGGGCTGCAGAGAAATCTCACCCCCAGAACACACCCCCCCCCAAAGCAATTAATCCAGGCTACACAGAAACACAAGGCTGCGCTGTCCACATGGCCTGCAGGAATGCTTCCCATCCACTCATTCCTTACCCGGCAATCTTGCCTGCTAAAATTGCTATTTTTCCTTTTTCTGGCCATCATCTGTTCTGCTGTGCCGGGAGATTTAGATTAGCTAGGAAGCAGGAAAAGGTTGGATTTCTTGCTTTCTAGCTAGTCTTTAGATCTTCAGCTCTGCTTTTAAGCACAGCTGAACTTCCCTTAGGACTGAAGGTTCCATTCAGTGCAGACTCACGACAAGCAAATGTTATGGCTGACAATGGCGAGGGGGGGGGGGGGGGGGGGGGGGGGGGGGGGGCGGGCTGGTTGGGGGGGTTTGGGGGGGGGGGGGGGTGTAGTTTAAAAAAAAAAAAAAATTAAAATAAAGGGGGGGGGGGGGGTGGGTATTTTGGGGGGTTTTTTTTGGGAAAATATGGGAGGTTGTGCGGGGGAAAAAATTATAAGGCAGACTGAGCTAGCTGATGGCAGATAGATAGATCACTAAATGATTCTGTGAGCAACTCAGTCTGCCTGCCTGTTTTGCCTGATTTTGGGTAAAACTTGCTCTTTTTAAACAAAAAATTCAATATTTAGATAAATATTTATAATATTTACATACAAGCCATGCCCAGCCAGTCACATGACCACCAAGCTACACCCACAAATTAGGCCACGCCCACAGAACCAGTTAGTGGTCCCTGGGATTTAAAATTATGAGTTTTGTGGTCGCTGAGGTCCAAAAAGTTGGCGACCCCCTGCTCTAACACACTGACAGGACACTAGCCAGATGAATACCGATGGATGTTGGTAGGCAGAGGCAGAATTCCCCCCCTTATTTTCCTCCCCAAAAACTAAGCCCGATCACAGAGTTTCATAGTGAAGCACAGGTATCGAGCTTGTACTTCAAATATAGACCATCCAGGATCACTGAAACATTCCATAAATCAAAATATTGATGTTTTAAAAATCATTCTACATAGAACTCAATATTCTAGGGTACAACTTCTTTTCCTTTTCAGAATACTAAGTGGACAATTCTATATCCTTTCCCCTGTAACCAATTTCCCTATAAATCAATTTGGATCTGGAAAAGAGTCCATTCCGTCTCATGATATTCAGTGCTTTTGATTTCAGACTCTCATGATAATCAAAGACTCTTGATTTCAGATGCAGCTCACTGTGAGCCTTGCCCAGAAGACAAATACCCCAACAAGGACCAGGACCAATGCATTGCCAAGAAGATCCACTTCCTTGCCTATCAAGACACCCTGGGATACATTTTAGTTTCTCTCACTCTTTTCCTCTCTGTGACCACATCTGCAGTCCTGCTAATTTTCCATAAACACCATGACACACCAATCGTCAAAGGCCAACAACCGAGATCTCACCTTCATCCTCTTGGTCTCCCTCCTTCTCTGCTTCCTCTGCTCCTTCCTCTTCATTGGTCAACCTGGGAAGATGACCTGTCTCTTACGACAAACTGCCTTTGCCATTCTCTTTTCCCTTGCAGTTTCCTGTGTGTTGGCAAAAACTGTCATGGTGATTCTGGCCTTCATGGCTAGCAATCCAGGGCATAGGACAAGGAAACTCTTAGGAAAACCATTGACCAACTCCATTGTCTTAGTCTGTCCCCTGATCCAAGCAGTTCTTTGTGCCACCTGGCTGGGAACTTCTCCGCCATTTCTCAACATGGATTTCTATTCCTTGTTTTGAGAGGTCATCGCAGAATGTAAGGAAGGTTCTATTTCAATGTTTTATGTTGTCCTTGCCTACCTTGGTTTATTGGCTCTTATGAGTTTCACAGTGGCCTTTCTGGCTAGGAAATTGCCTGATAGCTTTAACGAAGCCAAGTTCATTACTTTTAGCATGCTGGTCTTCTGCAGTGTTTGGATCACCTTCCTCCCCACCTACTTGAGCACCAAAGGGAAGTCCATGGTGGCCGTGGAGATCTTCTCCATCTTGGCCTCTGGGGCTGGTCTCTTGGCTTGTATATTTTTCCCCAAATGCTACATTATCCTACTGAAGCCCAATCTCAATTGTAAAGAGAATATAATGAGGCATAAGAATTTCTGACTTAAGTGGAGATTCGGCACTGTGATTTTGGGATATTTTTGTATTTGGTCTGATTCCAACAATAAATCATGAAATGCAATAAAATGTTGTCTATTAAATAATTGGAAATAATTTTATATGACTAATCACAAAATATTTGTTGGTCTGCAACAATCACCATCCTTTTATTCTTCATTCTTTTTCATTGTCCCCAGTGAGGCTCCAGTAATCACAATAGAAATTAACTTTTGTAATTTATGTAGATATTAGTTCCCAACAGATCAGTTCAGTTATTTTAATCCAAAGAGTCTTTAATTTTTTTTCTGCTTGGGTTCATTATCCGCTTTTATAAACATGATCCCTAAGCATGTTCTGAATAAGTTGCTGGAATGAATGAATGAATGAATGAATGAATGAATGAATGAATGAATGGAAGGAAATGGAAAGGGAGGGAGGTAATGGAGAAATAGGAAGGAAGGAAGGATACAAAGGTCAAGTTGGAGGAATGGGAAATTGTAGAACCACTTGGAAATTGTGCAGTGAATGTTAGCAAAGAATGCAATTAAATGTTGACCATTTCAGCAAGAGAAAATGTTATTTTTTTATTTTAATTTCTCATACACCAGAGGTGGTATTCAGCAGGTTCTGACCAGTTCTGGAGAACCGGTTGCAAAAATTTTGAGTAGTTCAGAGAACTGGCAAATACCACCACTGACTGGAGATTTTACAGTATCCTTCCCCTGCCATGCCCACCAAGCCACACCCATAGAACCGGTAGTAAAAAAAAATTGAATCCCACCACTGCCATACACAGACTATACCAAAAATCATTCCCTTTATAAATTGAGTCATATAACTAACACAACACATTATCTACAGGTCCTGACTTTGGAACTGCACACAAACACATGCAGAAATATACACACACATGATGACACACTGTCTAAGTGGCATTTCATATTTCTATTCTGTTTATATCATTCCCTTCCTCTGTTGTGTTTATTTTTGTTACAGAGTTTTAAAACTAACTTGCAGCTTTCTTACATAAATTGAATTATTAGGTGTCCCACAATTACAACACACCCTCTTCCACTTTCCTGAAACTCAAAAGGGATTAATCTGACCAAATCTCTTCTAGTAGATGGGATACAGAGAGGCCACTGAAACTGTAAAAGTTCATCTATTTCTTCAGCTTGGTTGGTTGGCCTGTAGAATATGACTATGGCAATCTCATGCTTTTTTTCTTTTAAGTTGACCCATATGCATTCTAGTTGGTTTTCATCCTTTGTTATGTAAGGTTCTACATTTAGGCAAGAAAAATCAAATGCACAGGTACAGTATATGTGGTACCTTGCTCAATAGTAGTAACTGTGAGAGGGATCTTGGAGTCTTAGTGGACAACCATTTAAATATGAGATAACCATGTGCAGAACTGCTAAGAAAGCCAATACAATTCTAGGCTGCATAAACAGAAGGATCATAGAATTAAGATCACATGAAGTGTTAATACCACTTTATAATGCCTTGGTAAGACCACACTTGGAATCCTACATCCAGTTTTGGTTGCCATGATGTAAAAAAGATGTTGAGACTCTAGAAAGAATGCAGAGAAGAGCAACAAGGATGATTAAGGGACTGGAGGCTAAAACATATGAAGAACGGTTGCAGGAAATGAGTATGTCTAGTTTAATGAAAAGAAGGACTAGGGGAGACATGATAGCAGTGTTCCAATATCTCAGGGGCTGCCACAAAGAGGAGAGAGTCAAGCTATTCTCCAAAGTACCTGAAGGCAAAACAAGAAGCAATGGGTCAAAACTAATCAAGGAGAGAAGCAACTTAGAACTAAGGACAAATTTCCTGATACTTAGAGCAATTAATCAATGGAACAAGTTGCCTCCAGAAGTTGTGAATGCTCCAACACTGGAAGTTTTAAAAAAGATGTTGGATAACCACTTGTCTGAAATGGTGTAAGGTTTCCTGCCTAGGCAAGGGGTTGGACTAGAAGACCCCCAAGGTCCCTTCTAACTATGTTATTCTATTCTATCTAGATAAGATAACCTTTGCTGTCATTTTTTTTACTGTGGGTACACTGGCACAGATTAAAAATGAAATTCTATTACCTGTTCTCAAAATGCACACATACATAACACACATATAAACATGCTATATACGACATATGTATATGCCTACACCCTAACATATACATACATATAAATATTAATCACTGTCCATCTTGAATATGTAGTGGAAAGAAGAAACTTGAGGGTTCAAAAGGTTGATGCTATATGGCACAAAACTGTGGCTGAATCTGGAGATTCTGCTTTGGATGCCACGAAGACCCCTCTCAGAAGGGAACATGAAAACCAGGTCATGTAAAGATGATGTGCAGCATCCCAGACAATCCCATGGCCCCTGCTCAAGCATGGCTTATGTGCCACGTCCTGGATGGAAGAGAGTGAACAGCCAATGATCTTTTCTGCTGTCCTCACCACTCACTGCATGGCCTTCCTGTCTGAAGCAGGAATGCTTCCAAACCAGACTGTAATGGTTTGGAAGCATCTATGTAGAGAGCAAGTGATCTATTACACATAATGCAACTCCAGCTCCACTTTTGTTAGGTCTGCTTCTCTTGAAGTTAGTAGTTAGTATCCTTCCATCGCTACATTCCAATCATGTGTTTCATCCCACCAAGTTTTAGTAATAGCAAATATATCCCAATTGCCTTCATGTACTAGTATTTCAAGCTCACCCTGTTTGTTCCCTAAACTTTGAGCATTAGAGCATAACTATTGCAGTCCTTTATGGCCAACCCTGGGTATGCTTCCTACAACTCCTAGTTCATATCTGGGTTTTTCTTCCTTCCCACCACTTGATACTTCATTGTTTGATTGGTTGTATGGGGTTTTGTGCTTGGAATTAAGTCCTTAAAGATCCTAAAGATTGATCAGCCTTCCCCTTCATTTTTAGTTTTAAGCCCTCTTGATGAGTTGAGCCATGACTTGCTTTCTGAATATATTCTGCCCAGTTCTTTTAAGATGCAACCCATCCTTCACCAAAAGCCCTTCATATACATAGTGCAGGCCTTTTCCACTTTCCTGAAGCTCAAGAGAGACCAACCTGATTGAATCTCTCTTTGGAGATAGAGACTGAAATTGTGTATCTCCTGTGTGGCAAAAATCAGTTCTCCATTGAGTGCAATCCATAAAATCAAACTGTGATATATAGAGAGAATGTCACAGACTATTAACTTAGTACAGTGCTATCAAACTTGTGGCCCACAGACTGGATGTGTCACATGCTGGCCACTCCCAGTCTAGCACCCATGCCCAGTCTAGACATCACATGACACTGCTGTGATGTGGCAAGTTTGACAGCTCTGACTTAGTATCCTTTCCCACAAAGCCATCCAAGATTAATCAAGAAGCATCTTCCCCAAAAAACCATTAATATTTGGGAGTCCAAAGAAAACCCCACAAAGAAAGAATACAAGGCAAACTTCATCACATGCTTTGGTGTAATGTTTCACAATGTTTCTCTCACTGTAGACCCATACCCAACAACTACCAGATGTTCATGGCCTGGTTCTCCTCCTCAACATCACTCTGGGCTTCAACATGTATGACAATGCCAATTGGAACAAAAGAGTTTTGTTGATCAGCCTCTTTCTGCTCTCCACACATGACCAAATGGTTCCAGGCTATAAATGTGACCAGAGGGACACTCTCTTCTCTGTCATTGGCGGTGACAACCCCCAATTCTCAATGCTGATGGCCTCCATCTTCAGTATCTTCAAGATCCCACAGGTAAGGGGGCTCATTTAGATATAGTTATGGAGGAGACAAACTACAGAAGTGAACACAAAAGTCCAACATGACACCAAAAGAGCTTGACATCAATTACTATAGGACTTTGAGAAGTAATGCTACAGTCGGACTCATTTTGATATTTTATGTGTCAAGTTATATTTTACTGGAAAATCTGTTAATTGGTGGTTCTTTCTCTAAGAGATACATAATGTAATATTTCTGTACCTATGAATAATGTGTTATTCATAGAAGAGTAAGTGCTCTTTCATTGTAGTTTATTCCCTGTACCAACTTTATTGTTTGTTTCCTTGGATTCTGACATGTTACAACCAGGGAAAATATATTAATTGGTGGTTCTTCCAGAGAAAGGGAGAATCTTATGTCTCAAAGTGACTCAGCTTGACGGGGTCAATAAACTACAAAATGGGGACCTCTAAAGTCACCATCAATCTTTATCTTTTCTCTTTTAAAGAAGATTCTTTTTTTTTTCCAGCTCAGCATTGGCTTTAAGTTCATTCAGGGAGACCAAAGAGTTTATCCTTCCTCTTTTTGGATTAATCCCAAGGAATTTCCTCAATATGTGGGTTTAGTCTGAATGCTCCTGTATTTCCAGTGGAACTGGGTTGGGTTTATTGACTCTGAAAATGAGAATGGAGAACGATTCATCTCAAATCTGAGGCCAATGCTCATGGAGAAGATCTGCCTGGCCTTTACTCAAATGATGAAACATGATTTTTCTCATGCAGAAGTGTTCAAATTCACATTACTTTCAAAACTATGGGCTAATGTTGAAGTCATTCTTTTCTTTGCAGAACCTGATATTGTTGAAACATTTCTTTTGATTCTGAACTTATTTGAAAAAACAATGTCCAAAAGTTTAGATCTTAACTTCATATTGGAAACCACATACAAACCATCTTCATGATACTTGGAAAGTTTTAAAGCACTTGCATGGGTCTTTGCATTTTAGGGATCACAGCGGAGATATCTCAGAATTCAGAAATTTCCTCCTCTCCTTAGACCCTTTGAACCCACAAGAGGATAGGATTCTCCCACTATGGTGGGAAAAGGTATTTGACTGTGAGTTCCACAAACCAGGACGCTATTTTATAAAACAGAAGAAATACTGTACAGGAAAAGAGAATTTAGCGAATCTGCCAACCTACATGTTTCAAACAATAATGACTGGTGAAAGTTACAATGTCTACAATGCTATTTATGCTGTGGCACATGCTTTACATGCAGTGTATGGATCTGGATCACAACCAGCCCTTGGGAGACTTTGAAAGAGAATCTCCAATGTTCTGCCATGGTAGGTAATCTCTGTCACTTCGTATTCAGATCACAGAATTTATTTAGGAAACTTCATATACTTATAATATTCATTAAATACACCATCTGTTTGCTACAATATCAATGTACTTCTGAACATATTAAAACAGCAATTATTGGTAAAAATAATTTGAATTCACCATAATGTTCAGTGGAAAGGGGGCAGAGGGGGAAAAGAGAAGAACTGCAAACCAGTTATCTTCAAGATCTATAGAGAAAATATCTTTATATAACATCCTGAAAGATCTTCAAAGTTTGCCTGAGTTGCCTATCCCCGAATTTATTTATTTATTTTATTTATTTATTTGATTTGTCAATCACTTACAAAATAATAGGTATAAGTATAAACATGAGTAAGAATACAGGAAATAGGTATGAATAAAGGGGGACAATATGCACACCCCTTACAGAATGTTAGGAATGGGGTGAGATCAATAGTGGATAGTTTGAGGTTAAAGGAGTGGGGTTAGAGGATGTAACAATAGAGTCAGATAGTGCATTCCAGGCATTGACCATTCTGTTGCTGAAGTCGTACTTTCTGCAATCAAGTTTGGAGCGGTTAACATTGAGCTTGTATCTGTTGTGTGTTCTTGTATTGTTGCAGTTGAAGCTGAAGTAGTCATTGACTGGTAGGACATTGTAGCAGATAATTTTGTGTACTACGCTTAAGTCCAACTGTAGGTGGTGTAGTTCAAGATTGTCCAAGCTCAAAATTTCAAGTCTGGTGATATAGGGTATTCTGTTGCGAGCAGAGGAGTGTAGTACTCTTCTCATGAAACACTTCAGGACTTGCTCAATTGTATTAATGTCTGATATACAATGCGGATTCCAGACATATGAGCTGTATTCGAGTATTGGTCTAGCAAAGGTTTTGTATGCCCTAGTTAGCAATTCTATATTTCCAGAGGAGAAGCTTCGTAAGATTAGATTTACAACTCTTAATGCCTTTTTGGCAATGCTGTTACAGTGAGCTCTGGTGCTTAGGTCATTAGATATGAGTCGTCCTAGGTCCTTGACAGAGTGAGGTCATCAACAAGGTCATATCCGCTTAGCTTGTATTTGGTATACTGATTCTTTTGACCAATGTGTAGGACAGAGCATTTGTTGGTCAAGATTTGGAGTTGCCAATTGTTTCACCATTCAGATACATAATCAAGGTCACTTTGAAGAGCAGTAAGCATTGTCGGTAGTGTTGAATAGTTTTACATAATCCACAAAGAGGATGCAGTTGCTTATAAGGTGATCGCAAAGGTCATTTATATAGAGTATAAAAATAAAATGATGGCAAAAATAAAAATAAATAGTAAAAATGATAGAAGTCATGATGCCTTATCTCTAGCTTTCAGTCAATTACTCCAATTCATGAAGGTCACTTTTGTTTCAGCTTTTTCCTTATCTGATGAGCGTCCAGATCAACAACAGTGCTGGAGAAGAAGTCTCCTTCTCAAAAAAAGGACTGGAATCTGCTCGTTATGACCTTCTCAATTGGGATCGCCTCCCCAATCGATCAATTGTCCTTCTGAATGTTGGGCAAATAAATCCTGGGGCTTCCCAAGGTCAGGATGTCACCATTCACTCTGATGCAATTGTCTGGCCTACAAAGGTGAGATGGAAGATTCATTCTACCCTGGGGATGCAGAACTTCCAAACTAAATTATCAGGAAATCAGGAAATATGACAGCCATTTGGTGAAAAACCTGTTATGTATGTAAGACATTTGAGGTCAGATTTGTCTCAGGATTGGAAAGAACTTCTTGTAACTGAGTTGCCCATTAGAGCAGGCAACAGTGATTTCTTTTTTCTTTTTGTAAATTTTATTTGAGTTTTCACAAAAAGAAAAGAAATACAATTAAAACATCTTTTTTGAAAGCAGCATAATCTCGGGTTACATTTCTTCGTACAGACACAAATTCAAGTTCATGCTCATTTTTATATTCTATTCCATATCTTATTACTATTTTACATTTTCTACCTGGCTTCTACCCTCTTTTAATTTTCTCGATATTATTTTATTTATTTCATCTCAATTCAAATCATTATATTTATATATTTTGTCTGGCCTGTTTCAATTGTCTATTATCTTTTCTCATTAAACAAAATTTCTTCTGTAGTTACTGATTGGAGTATGACACCTTTATATCTTTCCCCTAAAGTTATAACACTCAATATAATACATAACTTCCATTCGGATTCTGCCGGGTACATTCTTAAACTACACGCAGTATTCTTTTAAAAAAAAAAAAGCAAAAGAAAAAATTATAAATGTATATAATTAAAACACATCAATTTCCATTCCAATTCAATTCTACCATTAATATTAATATTCATTAAAGTCTTAACATTTTTCATGTTACTTTTCAATTAAATATCATACTTCTATGGGAACAATTATAAACTTTCCATAATTAATTCCCCCACCTCTTCACTTATATTTTATAAAACATTGACTAATTAAAATATTCCCATTCCTTCCTAATTCAATTTTCTCATTTATTTTATTTCATTTACTTTATTCACAAACATTTCACTAAATTACACTAACTATTTTATCCCTCATTCTAATCATATGTTGTTTCCAATTTTCTAAAGTTATTTCTATTACAAATATAACAATACAATCTTATGTACCTTTACAGAATCCTTTTTTCAGTTAGATTTTCACCCATTATCTCTAAATAGGTCCTGTTTCTTTATATCTTGCTCCAAACTTCCGGTTTGAAGGGCTTCGGCGACAGACAGGAATCCACGATCGTGCACAGTTTCTGCCTGGGC
This sequence comes from Notechis scutatus, assembly GCF_049901735.1. Classification (NCBI taxonomy): domain Eukaryota; kingdom Metazoa; phylum Chordata; class Lepidosauria; order Squamata; family Elapidae; genus Notechis; species Notechis scutatus. The sequence goes on along the minus strand of NC_142009.1, from coordinate 340,612,916 downwards.
TCGCCGCTGAAGCGGCCCGAGCCTGCTGGCTTCAGGGCTAAGCCACCCTGTAGAGGTGGTGAAGAATGGGGAGTCTGTCAGCAGGGTCGAGGAGAGCCGCATCTCTCCTCCTCAGCTGGCCATTACTCCCTTTCCCAAAGGCGGTAGGAGCGGTAGTCAGAAATGGCTACCTCAAAGAAGATCTCAACTGGAAAAGAACATGCAGGAGGAAGATAAGAAGTGAAAGTTTTGGCTGACTGGGCTAAGTTGAAAAAGCAATAACTAAGGTACCCTGGAATTTAAATTTTACAAGAAATAACATCGCTCCAAAGAAGAGTCGGAAGCAGCGAAAGAAAGTGAAAAGGGAAAGGTTTGACTTTATTTTCTTCTCTCCTTCCTTATATTGACAATTAAGAATAAGAAATTGGAAAAATCTGCTTTGGCATCAATAGGCAATTAAACTGAAAATATAACTAAATGCCAAAGGGACAATAAAGATTTCTGGACATTAAAAAAATTTTCTTCTATAAGCAGGAAGGGAGAGAAAAGAATAAGGGCAGGATCTGGAAGGGAGGAGACTGCCTGGACTTTAAAAGAATCTAAAGTAAAATTTCAATAAGACTTCTAAAAGATACATTTTAACTGAAACATTGCAACTAAATAGTAACCCCAGGAAGAGAAAGTGGGGGGGAAAAAAGAAAGAGCAAAAAAAACAAACAGCTTGCGTGTATTTGGATTACTTGGTGACTTTTGGATTTTTGGTTATTATATTTGAATGACTAAAATCAATCGAGTGGTTGTTTAAAAATTTCTGCAATGGCATCACTTTTGGATGAATTGAAAATGGAACTTAAAAAGTACAAAGAAGATGCACAAGAAGGGAAGGGTTCTTTTGGCTTCGTTTTTCAATTCATAGAAATGGAGATTTGGAACTTTGAGAAACAACAGGAAAAGACTGCAAAACAAGAAGACTGGGACAAAGAAGAAGCCATCTTTCATGAACAAGTAATTCTATGTGGAGAAGAAAAAGGAAAGGGGGGAAAGAGAATGGAGAATTTAAGACTTATGTAAATGTAATTCATAGATATTCAAAATTGGTAAAACTCAAATTAATGCCCAGCCCATCTACTGTTATTATTCTAACTGAAAACATTGTATTAATAAAAGAAATCAGTTACATGGAAACAGAAACATTAATCAATCATACCGCAAACCAAGTTCTTCATTGTTGCCTAAATTACCACCAACTTGTTCTGTTTCTGTTTTGCTAATACACACCAAATCCTCTAAGAACTTACTTCTTCAAACTGTTCAGATGGATTCTCATGTGTTATTGTGTCATAAAAGCTGTAGCTCAATGTCACAAGTCTTCCTTTGCATGCCAAAATCTGAGCTCCAATCTGTATCCCATAAGAACTGTTCCAGGTTGCTGGTAGACTATAATGAACTATTTTCATTGAACGTGGAAGTGGATAAATGAAGCATGTCCATTGTTACAGTCATCTAAAGCATTTCTCTTTTCTTTTTAGAAGGTGCCCTTTGCCAGGTGTGGCATGAAGAGGTGCCAGGCAGGAGAGAGGAGAAGAGTTCCAGAGGGCGAGCAGGTTTGCTGCTATCTATGTATACCTTGTTCAGATGGGACCATTTCTGATCTGACAGGTAGAACATATTTCAAATATAGACCATCCAGGATCAATGAACCATTCCGTGAATCAAAATATTGATTTCTTTTTATCATTGTTCATAGAATTGATAGGCTTCAAAGTTTCAGGGTACAGAGGTTTCCTCTGTAAAATCACTTCTTTGCCTTTTCAGAATACTTGGTGCACAATTGAATATCCTTGTAATCAACTGGACTGTTCCTTCTCGTGACATTCAGTGCACCTTTTTATGTCTTACTCTGTTACATTTTGGACATTCTCAGCACACAATATAATGGATACAGAGACACACAAAAGAGCAAGATTTCTGGCTGATGCATATATCAGATTTTTGTAGTTCCAGTGGGTTACAATAGTCATGGAACTGTCCAGTGAATAGAATAGAATAACACAGTTGGAAGGGACCTTGGAGGTCTTCTAGTCCAACCTCCTGTGTAGACAGGAAACCCTACACCACTTGAGACAAATGGTTATCCAAACACTTCTTTAAAACTTCCAGTGTTGGAGCATTCACAACTTCTGGAGGCAAGTTGTTCCACTGGTTCATTGTCATCACTGTCAGGAAATTTCTCCTTAGTTCTAGGTTGCTTCTCTCTAGGTTGCTTAGTTTCCATCCATTGCTTCTTGTCCTGCCTTAGGTTCTCTGGAGAATAGCTTGACTCCCTCTTCTTTGGGGCAGCCCCTCAAATATTAGAACACTGCTATCATGTCACCCCTAGTCCTTCTTTTCATCAGACTAGACATCCCCAATTCCAGCAACTGTTCTGCATATGTTTTCACCTCCAGTCCCCTAATCATCTTCGTTGCTTTTCTCTGCACTCTTTCTCTGCACATCTGTTTTACACCATGGTGACCAAAACTGAATGCAGAATTCCAAGTGTGACCTTACCAAGGAATTATAAAGTGGTATTAACACTTCACATGATCTTGATTCTATCCTTCTGTTTATGAAGTTTAGAACCTAGAATAGACAGGGCCTTTTTCCACAACAAATTGTCCAGACCAACTGGAGATGAATAGATCCATATCTCTGACTAAACTAACCTAGGATGATGAACAAAGAAGGAAAATTGATCCACCATGAAATGCACAATAGGTTATTCCATCACTTGCTTTGTGAGCTGGCCATAGCAGAAAAGGGACAGTCATGTCACCCCTAAGGTGAGATAATGATCATGGCAGATGTTTCTTAAATGATTATATAAAGATTTTTAATTTCAGATGCAGCTGATTGTGCTCCTTGCCCAAAAGATGAATACCCCAACAAGGATAAGGTCCACTGCATTCCCAAGAAGCTCCACTTCCTTGCCTATCAAGACCCCCTGGGGTATGCTTTATCCTCTTTAGCTCTTTTTTTTTCTCTGAGCACAATTGCAATTCTGGTGATTTTCCGTAAACATCATGACACACCAATTGTCAAGGCTAACAACAGAGATCTCAGCTACATCCTCCTGTTCTCCCTCCTGCTCTGCTTCCTCTGCTCCTTTCTCTTCATTGGTCGACCCAGGAAGCTCACCTGTCTCTTCCGACAAACTGCCTTTGCCATTCTCTTTTCCCTTGCGGTTTCCTCTGTGTTGGCAAAAACTGTCATGGTGGTTCTGGCCTTCATGGCTACCAAGCCAGGGAACAGGACAAGGACATTCTTAGGAAAACCACTGACCATCTCTATTGTCTTAAGCTGTCCCCTTGTCCAAGCACTTCTTTGTGTCACCTGGTTGATAACTTATCCCCCATTTCCCAACTTGGACTTCCATTCCTTGGTCAGAGAGACCATCATAGAATGTAATGAAGGCTCAGCTTCAATGTTTTACGCTGTCCTGGCCTACCTGGGTTTCCTGGCCCTTATCAGTTTTACACTGGCCTTTCTGGCTAGGAAATTGCCAGACAGCTTCAATGAAGCCAAGTTCATTACTTTTAGCATGCTGGTCTTTTGCAGCGTTTGGCTCACCTTCCTCCCAACCTACCTGAGCACCAAAGGGAAATCCATGGTGGCCGTGGAGATCTTCTCCACCTTGGCCTCTGGTGCTGGTCTCTTGGCTTGTATCTTTTCCCCCAAATGCTACATTATTGTACTGAGGCCCCATCTGAATCGTAAAGATAATATAATGAGGCAGAAGAATTTCTGATTTAGGTGGAGATTGGGCACTTTGATTTTGGGATATTTTGTATTTGATCTGATTTCTAAAATCATGAAATGTAAGGAAATGTTGTCCATTAAATAATTGTAAATGTTATGTGTCTAATATGCTAAGTATCTGTTAATCAGCAAATGTCATCCATCCTTTTATTTTTCAGACTTTCTAGTTGTCCCCTGTGAGGGCCCAGTAATCAAGATATAAGTAAACTTTTGCATTAAATATGTGGATATTAGTTCCCAACAGGACAGTTTCTCACTTCATTTATTTTAATCCAAAGAGGTTTTAATTTTTTTTTCTTGTTGGGTTCATTATCCAGGTTGATAAGCATATTCCCTAAGTATGAGGATTTGGGATTGTCACCTCCAATGACAGAGATCAGAGAGTTCCGCTTTTTCATTTTATATCACTCTATTCTCCCTTCCTTCTTCACTTTGCTCCAGTGGCTGAACAATTTCCCAATTTTTTCTAACACCTTAATCAATTTGTTTCTCTCTTGGAAAAGCTTCTTCAGGTCTGAGCACAAGAAGATGGCCTTTACTAAATCTATGTTGTGACCACAATGCTCCCATTGTGGTCACAATACAGATTTACTAAAGGCCATCATTCATTACTGATTCCTAATTTTTTTAAAAAGTACCTCACAATGGATTGAAACTTTCTTCAAATTTTTGTTATTATGACTTTATGTCCAAATTAATATTATAAGTCACTTTCTTCACTAGGTCTGCACAGTCTCTAAGGTGTTGTCACTCCCTACTTTTGTATGGTTGATAATCATCCTGATGAAAACATCTGGAAAGACAGGTCATGCCCCCACATATAATTTGTGTATATGTCAGCTGGTGCTCCATTCAAAATACAAGAAAGAAATACTTAGACTCCATTAATTAGAGAAAATATATCTTTTACTGGAAATCAAGTGGTAGCAACAAAATAATTCTGAATCTGAGAAAATGGGCACGTAAATCACATATACAAAGTGATGGCAACGTTCCCACCCCCAATAGTTCAATTGGCTCATCCAATTAAAAGTTGTGTATATCATCATGTGGGCATCTCCAGGTGGTGATGAGGCCTCTCTCTGTTGACCTTGACATATTTTGATAAAGAGTTGCAGCTGCGCATAGCATAGGATAGAAGCCTAAGCAAGAACCTTTCCCCCCCCAACTTATACAGTTCTGTTTTGTAACACCTCCAGCTCACTTCCCATAACCATATCCCCCCTCCTCCCCCCATTACTTATGAGAGCCGAAAGATACAAAGCAAAGGGGGAAAAAAGAGAAAATCTTGAAAGCTGACAGTATAGATTATCGTTTTTCTCACTCCGCATGAACAGTTCTGTAACGACAGGAAATTCTACTGAAGTTCATTAATTTTCCTCTTTCTTGAGAAAAGGACAATGATCTGAAGATTCCTAGAACAAGCATTTCTTTCAGGAGGCCCTGAATCCAAAACAAAGAAAATAATCAGCTACACCACTAGGATAAAGGCCATGTCTCATCTTTGGAAGCCATATTAGCACCAGATGCTTCCACACTGCCACATT
>NC_142009.1:340582783-340607492 GCF_049901735.1 Notechis scutatus | reverse complement strand
ACTTCAACCCTAAAAGCATGGCTGGCTAGAGAATTCTGGGAGGTGAAGTCCACATACCTTAAAGTCCACAAGTCTTAAGATTTTAGTGCTTCCCAATTGTAGCCCATGGCTAAACCTTGAATCAAATCTTGAATGAGATTTTTTGCTATCAAATTTTGAAGTTAACTTGGACCTTGGCTGGTTTGCACCTCTCTACCCTATACTATTTTATACCACATCATCAGATAATCTAAGGCAACCTTCCCATTTTAAAGGCAATGGTGTAGGACAAAAACAGTTAGCAAACACAAAAAAAGAAGAAAAATAAGAAAGATGCTCTCCTCTTTTTGTCTTTCCTTGCTGCATGTCTTTATCTGGACCTTGTTTGTTCATATTTTGCTAGAAGGAGAGGAAATGTATCTGTGTTTGTTTATGTATGTGTTTATTTCAGTGCGTAAGAGTGGTTTGTGTGGGAATGGAGAGGATGTTTTATGCAGATAAGGACTTTTGCAGATGGGGACTTTATACAATGGACTTGTAGCTGGAGCCCATCTTCAGGGAACTTATCTCCAGCTAGAGAAAAGACTCGTGCTGGAACCCACCTTTGGGGGACTTCTCTCTAGATAGAGATCAATTCCCTGAAGATGGTCTCCAGCATGAATCCAAAAGCTCGAAAGCCAAAACCTCTGGTCCTGGTGACCTACCCAGATTGGACCTTGGACCTTATATTTATGGTCACACTGAAAGAAGTATGATTTGTCCATTGAGATTCACTTTCAAACACACAGTGGATCATTCAATCATCCCCTTTGTGTGTTTGCCACAGAGAAAAGGGGACATAATCACATTAAGGGAAGGATAACACTCATGGCAGAAGCCCCTGAAATCCTTATACAAAATTTCTTTTTTAAATATAATTTTATTAAATTTATCAAAATATAACATGTCTAATATCTCTATTCAAAATTTCTACTGCTAATATAAAAAACAAGAGAGATAAAACACAGTTAGAATTAATCAGTGGGATGACTTGCCTTCAGAAGTTGTAGGTGTTTCATCACTGGAGGTCTTTAAGAAGAGACTGGACAGTCATTTGTTTGAAATGGTATAGGGTAACAGATAACAGATAATCAGAGTTGGAAGGGACCTTGTAGGTCATCTAGTTCAACCTCCCACCCAAGCAGGAGACCCTACACCATTTCTGACAGATGGCAGTCCAATCTCTTCTTGAAAGTCTCAAGTAATGGTGCTCCCACAACTTCCAAGGGCAAGCTGTTCCATTGGTTGACTGTTCTCACTGTCAGAAAGTTTCTCCTTATTTCCAGGTTAAATCTCTCCTTGTTCAGTTTCATCCATTATTCCTTGTCTGGCCTACAGGCGCTTTAGAAAATAGCTTGACCCTTTTCTCCTCTCTGTGGCAGCCCCTCAAATATTGGAAGACTGCTCTCCTGTCTCCCCCTCTCCTGTCTCCCTCTTTAGTAGACTAGCCAAGCCCAGTTCCTACAACCGGTCTCAAGCTTGAGCAAAGGGTTAGACCTCCAAGGTCCTTTCTAACTCTGTTATTCTATTCTTCCTTGTCTTGTACACTTTTGAATTTCACATGGTTTGATTGTATCTCCATCAAAAATAATATTTGCTTGCTGTGGCCTTAGACAAAGATTTTTGATTTTAGATGCAGCCCACTGTGACCCTTGTTCAGAAGACCAATACCCCTGCAAGGACAAGGACCATTGCATTGCCAAGAAGCTCCACTTCCTTTCCTATCAAGATACCCTGGGATACACTTTAGCTTCTTTAGCTCTTTCTCTCTGTGTGATCAGTTTGGTGGTTCTGATGATTTTCCATAAACACCATGACACACCGATCGTCAAGGCCAACAACCGAGATCTCACCTACATCCTCCTGGTCTCCCTCCTGCTCTGCTTCCTCTGCTCCTTCCTCTTCATTAGTCGACCTGGAAAGTTCACTTGTCTTTTACGGCAAACAGCCTTTGCCATTCTGTTTTCCCTTGCAGTTTCTTCTGTATTAGCAAAAACTGTCATGGTGGTTCTGGCATTCATGGCCACCAAGCCAGGGAACAAGACAAGGAAATTCCTAGGAAAACCACTGACCAACTCCATTGTCTTTGGATGTCCCCTGGTCCAAGCAATTTTTTGCACCATCTGGCTAGCAGCCTCCCCTCCATTTCCCAACTTGGACTTCCACTCATTGATTGGCGAGATCATTTTAGAATGTAATGAAGGCTCAACTTCAATGTTTTATGCTGTCCTTGCCTACTTGGGTTTCTTGGCCCTTGTCAGTTTCACAGTGGCCTTTCTGGCTAGGAAATTGCCTGACAGCTTTAATGAAGCCAAGTTCATTACTTTCAGCATGCTGGTCTTTTGCAGTGTTTGGGTCACCTTCCTCCCCACCTACCTAAGCTCCAAAGGGAAATCTATGGTGGCTGTGGAGATCTTCTCCATCTTGGCCTCTGGGGCTGGCCTCTTGGGTTGTATTTTTTTCCCCAAATGCTACATTATCCTACTTAGGCCCAATCTGAATTGTAGAGAAAATATAATGAGGCAAAAGAAACTGTGATTGAGGCAGGAAATGGAAACCTTGATTTTGGGACATTATCGTTTTTGATCCAAAATGAGAGAAGGAGTTGTCCATCAAATAATTGGAAATAATGTGATGTGACTAATCAGAAAGTATTTATTAATCAGTAACAATTCTCTATTGTTTTATCCTTCATTAGGGCCAGTTGTCCCAGAGTTGATTCTATTATCAACTTGGAAATATTTTTTTATTTTATTTTAAAATAAAATAAAAATGTGGATATTAGTTTCCAACAGGAAGTTTCACACTTTATTATTGTAATCAAGAGACATTAAAATTCTTTCAACTATCAGTATTTTTCAGCATTTTCCCTGAGGCTTTCCTGAATTTCGTGCTGATGTTTTCATTCAATTGATTTTTAGAGGTTTTTTTTTAATGCTTTAGAGTAAATAAATTTCTCAGGTTCTAACTAATTGTTAGGCAACAATTTGCAGAGTTTAAATTAGCTTCATATCTTGATTACCCCACCAATTTTTAAGGGATCACAAATGAGTTATAATTTCATCCCTTATCATCCCTAAACCAATTCAAATTCAAAACAATTGATCAACATGCTAGCATCTTGGTCCTTAGCCTTCACTTATCTGAAGAAACTATGACACACACTCCATCTTGATGCTCAATTTCAGGTAAGCTGAGTACCACCTGCACCCTGACCCTCAAATCCACCTGTTGAGACAAGACACACAAACATGTTTTTCCCCTTCTGGTATATGATGAGAAGCTATTGCTAAGCAGAAAGTATGATGTTAGACTTCCTTGCAATTATCAGAAAACCAGTCATTCATTCTTAATGTATCCCCTATGGATTTCTACCCACAAAACTTTTCCAAGGTAAAACCTGCTTGAAAGAAACAAGCTCTGGGCTTTCCCAAAGATGTGTGTGTGGACATGCCACCTTAGCTTGTGTTACAAAGAGGCAATTCCTTGCAATCAATAAAACTTCACTCGTGTCAATTTTCTCTTCAGTGACAACTCAAATGCTAGTAATAAAAAGTATAGTTGATATAGTTGAATTTGCCCTAAAGCCACCCAAGTTATTTCCTCTGTGCTAAAGCCCTGGTGAGATTTCCTGGGGGGAGCCAAACACAATTCAAATTTTGAATGTTCATCAATTTTTTATCTTGGAAGGAAGGTGAGAATAATGAATAGGATGACTCTACTTCTGCTTCTTCTTTGGATCCTGCCTTCAATGACTCATGAAATAATGCCAAGTGTATGCATACTTAAAGATCCTTTGCAGATTGTGGAGGACTACTACAAACCTAGTGATTTCGTTATTGGGGGAAATTTGCCACTGAGAAAATATTCTGACTTTAGAGAGATACAATTCCACACTGAGCAATTCCTGATGCCAGTTTTAGAAAGGTGTTATTTATGTATTGAACAAATGTACATGGTTGCCCAATTTACACACAGTTCTTCCACACAGACAGCTTGCAATATTAAAAATCCACAATATAAATAAACCATGACTCACCCACCCTACTCTGTGACAGCAGCAACTCTATCAAATCAACCTTTTGTTTCACCTGGAGGAGAACGTGGAAGAAGATTGTCTACTTTGTTGTAGATTTGGGGACTCCTTTCAGAAAATCTATTCCAGTGATGTTTGCAATCTCCTGGTGCAGTTCAGGAGCCTTGGTGCTTTTCTCCATAAATAACCAAGCCCATAAATAGCAAAGAATCATCCAGTCTCCTAGGTCTCTTCGTTAAACAGAATAACAGAGTTGGAAGGGACCTTGTAGGTCATCTAGTCCAACCACTGACCCAAGTAAGAGATCCTACACCATTTCTGAGAAATGGCAATCCAGTCTCTTCTTGAAAGCTCCCTCAACTTCCAAAGGCAAATTTTGTTCCATTAGTGATTCTTGTCCCTGTTGAGAAATTTCTCCTTAGAATAGAATAAAATACCTTTATCATCATTGCATTCCACAAATACAATGAAATTTGAAAGCTACTCCAGCACAGTGCCCCAAACACCACATCACAATCACACTACAGAGTATTTAAAAATTAAAATAATTAAAATAATCTTGTCGGCTTGAAAACCTCCCCCATGCAACAAGACTCAGACACATATATCACCAAACACACAAACCAAACCAGAGAGCGAAAAGCCTCAGCAATCGAGTGTGCCGCCATATCCTTCCAGAAGGATATTTCCGGAAGAAACTGTACTTGGTGTGCAAGTGTTCACTTTCATGTAGGTCAATTACTAAACTTAACTTTGATTCAAAATTAAAGACACAAAGATATTTTTCTCTTTCTGATGCACAAACAAAATGGAGTGTTAAATGGGTGGGAATATTACGTTTCCTTACAATTATCGGAAGAACAGTAGTTGTTAACATATCCCTTGTGGATTTCAAGCCACAACAGTCTTTCAGGATAAAACCTGCTTTAAATATATGCTTGGAGTTCTGCAGCTGGGGGCAGACAAGGCTACCTCACCTTGTCTTGCAAAGAGCTAACCCCTGGGTTTGAAGAGACTCAGCACTCCCTAATTTTCTCCTTGGTCATAGCCCAAACAGGTAAGAGGAAGTATATTTGATATATTTGTTTTGAAGCATCCAGTGGCATGCCCTGTGTTTATTGTGTTAATGGTCTGTTAAGTTTAAAGCGATGCCTGTAATTCAGCTTCTGCCCAATCTTGATTTCTGATCTAGAAAGAAGAATGCCTGGGCTGCATTTTCTGCTGCTGCTGCTGCTCTTCTGGCTCTTGCCTCCCATTACTGCTAAGAGGATGCAAAACCTTTGTGTGTTGCCACAACATTACAAGATTCCAGAATACTATTAAAGGCCTGGGGATCACATTATTGGTGGGAATTTGCACCTAGGGAACTATTGGGACACTTACCTAGACTTCAGAAAAGACCCATACCCATTTTCTCTCCCATATTTGTAAGTTTTACCCAGAGAAAAAGTATCTAGGTGGTTGTTTTCTGTGTTTGCTCAGAAATGTATGTTCTAATGATGTTTCCATCTCCTAGTGTAGTTCAAATCGTTGTGCTTTTCTCAAAGAAAGAAGACAAGGCAAACTTCACCATCACATACAAGTGTTGCTATAATGTTTCACAATGTTTCTCTCACTATAGACCCATAGCTAACAACTACCATCAGTTCTTGGCCTTGGTGTTTACAGTGACAGAGATCAACAAGAATCTGGTTCTCCTCCCTAATATCACTCTGGGCTTCAACATGTATGACAATGCCAATTGGAACAAGAGAGTTTTTTTGATCAGCCTCTTTCTGCTCTCCACCCATGACCAAATGGTTCTGGGTTATAAATGTGACCAGCGGGACACTCTCCTCTCTGTCATTGGAGGTGATGAACCCAAATTCTCAGTGCCAATGGCCTCCATCTTCAGCATCTTCAAGGTCCCTCAGGTAAGGGGGCTCCTTTAGATACAGTTTTGGAGGAGACAAGCTACAGAAGCAAACACAGAAATCCAAAATGACACCAAAAGAATGGGGGACATCAATAGCATGTGACTTAGAGAATTAATCTTACAGATTTTATATTTTATGTGTCATGATATATTTTATAGAACCCTTTTATAGAACCCTTACTACATAATGTAGTATTTCAAGATGAATACCTTCCTAATGTATTATTCATAGAAGTGCAGCCACTGTTTAGTTGTACTTTATTCCCTGTACCAGATTTATGGTTTGTTCCCTCAGATTCTGACAAGTCACAACCAGGGACAATATGTTAATTGGTGGCTCTTCCTAAGAAAGGAAGAAGCTTACTCTCACAATGACTCAGCTTGACTGATGGGATGAAAAAAACAGACAATGGGGATCCCTGAAGTCACCATCAATCTTTACTTTTGTTTTTTAAAGAAGATTCTCACTTTTTCTAGCTCAGCATTGGCTTTGAGTACTTTCAAGGAGACAGAAGAGTTTATCCTTCTTCCTTCAGGATTAATCCCAAGGAATTTCCTCAATTTGTGGGTTTAATCCAACTACTTCTGTATTTCCAGTGGAACTGGGTTGGGTTTATTGCCTCTGATAGTGACAATGGAGAACGATTCATCTCAATTCTGAGGCCAATGCTCTTGGAGAAGGAGATCTGCCTGGCCTTCCCTCAAATGGTGAAACATTATGCTTCTCATTTGGAAATCCAGAAATTCACTTTACATTCGAAAAAATGGGGCTAATGTTGAAGTTATTCTTTCCTTTGGAGACCCTGACTTTGTTGAAAGATTTCTTTTGACTCTCAACCTCTTTGATAAAAGTCCATGTCCAAAAGTTGGGATCTTAACTTCCTTTTGGAAGCCACATACAAGCCATCTTCAAGATAGATGGGATGTTTTAAAGCACTTCAATTGGTCCCTGCATTTGAGGGAACATACTGGTGATGTCTCAGAATTCAGCAATTCCCTCCTCTCTTTGGATCCTTTGAACCCACAAGGAAATATGATTCTCCCAAGGTGGTGGGAAGAGGTCTTTGGCTGTGAGTTCCATAAACCAGGCCACATTCATAATAAATGGTTACAATACTGTACAGGAAAAGAGAATTTACAGAATCTGCCAACTCACATATTTCAAACAAGGATGACCGGTGAAAGTTACAATGTCTACAATGCTATTTATGCTGTAGCACATGCTTTACATGCAATGGATGCATCAAGAGTGAGGCCAGCCATAATGAATCTTGGAAAAAGAATCTCAAATGTCCAGTCATGGCAGGTAATTTCTGTCACTTTTTATTCAGTCCATACAGAAGAAACTGTAGTTCAGAACATATTAAAAGAGCAATTATTGAAAAAATAATAATTTGAAATTACCGTAATCTTTAGGTGAAAAGGTGCAAGGGTGGGGGAAGGGAAGAAGTATAAACCACTTGTCTTTAAGATCAATAGAGGAAATATCTTCATATAGCATCCTGAAAGGCCTTCAAAGGTTGCCTGAGATTCAGGGAGACAGTGTCACCCCAGAACAAGATGACAATCCGAGTGTATTTGTCCAAGAAGCTTCAACAAGGCAATTGAAGTCCTAGTGGGTGCATTTCCAGAACCACCACAGTTGCTCTCACTATATAGCCTGAATTCAACCTGTTCCTGGTCTAAAATTTATCAGACTTTTCTGACTCAAAATCTAAATGTTGGACCTTTTTGGACAGTGATGTGAAAATCCAAGGCAGGCACTACCACATAGCCCCACTTAGATCATAGAATAACAGAGCTGGAAGGGACCTTGGAGGTCTTCTAGTCCAACCTGCGTATTAGACAGGAAGCCCTACACCACTTCAGACAAATGGTTATCCAACATCTTTTTAAAACTTCCAGTGTTGGAGCATTCACAACTTCAGGAGGCAAGTTGTTCCACCGATGGATTGTTCTAACTGTCAGGAAATTTCTCCTTAGTTTTAGGTTGCTTCTCTCCTTGATTAGTTTCCATCTATTGCTTTTTGTCCTGCTTTTAGGTGTTTTGGAGAATAGCTTGACTCCCTCTTCTTTGTGGCAACCCCAGAGATATTGGAACACTGCTATCCTGTCTCCCCTAGTCCTTCTTTGCATCAAACTAAACATACCCATTTCCTGCAACCATTCTTCATATGTTTTAGCCTTCAGCTCCCCTCATCATCTTTGTTGCTCTTCTCTGCACTCTTTCTAGAGTCTCCACATCCTTTTTACGTTGTGGTGACCAAAACTGGATGCAGAATTCCAAGTGTGGCCTTACTTATAACTATAACCATGTTCCTTGTATCTTTACAATTTATATTGTTTTATTTGTTCCTTAGTATGATTTGATAGCTTATTAGCAACTTATGACTCTCACTAAGTGTTGTAGTTTATCATTCTTGATGAATGTATTTTATTTTTTCTTATGTATAGTGAGAGCATTTGCACCAAAGACAAATTTCTTGTGTATCCAGTCACACTTGGCCAATAAAGAATTCTATTCTATTATGTGTGGCTTTCAACCAATTATTCAAATTTCTGAAGGTCACCTTTTTTTTCCAGCTTCTTCCTTATTTGATGAATGTCCAGTTCAACAACAGTGCTGGAGAAGAAGCCTCCTTCTCAGAAGATGGACTGGGATCTGCTCGTTATGACTGTTAGGGATATACACCCTAGCAGAACGTGCAACGGCAGTCTAACAGACAGGCAGATATGTGAGACAAAAACGTTGTAGTAGCTTACACTCAGTAAGACAGATACACTGTGCAAGTTAAATAGTTTTTATTCCAGCAAGAGTTATAGTGTAGTCAAACAGTCCATATGTCATACACTAAGTTCAGTCAGTCCGGGGTTATTCAGTTTGCAAAGTCCAGTGTCGAAAAAGAGTTCATTAAACTTACAATCAATCAGTCCAGTGATATATCTCTTTTGCAGTCAGAGATATGAAGAAAAATCAAACCCCTTTTCTTCTCTCAGCAAACACGCAGTTATCACCATCAATTCATCATTGTCAGCAATCCAGTAAAGCCGAGCAAACAGTGAGCTCTCTTGCTCCCTCTGATTTTTACAACCGCACCCAAAAACTTGGTTTACAGTTTAAAGTGATACATACACTTAAACTCACTAACATAGTTTATATATATTATTTTTACCCAAACTAAGTTAGGTAACCAATGTTATCCCTAACAATGACCTTCTCAATTGGGTTCTCCTCCCCAATCAATCAATTGTCCTTCAGAAAGTTGGGCAAATAAATCCCAGGGCTCCCCCAGGGCACGATGTCACCATTCACTCTGATGGAATTGTCTGGCCTACAGAGGTGAGCTTGAAGATTCAGTCTCTCCTGGGGATGCACAACTTCCTAACTAAATTATTGAATCAGGAAGTAACATGACAGCATGACATTTGGTGAAAAACCTGCTTTTCATGTAAGACGTTTGAGGCCTGATTTGTGTCAGGATTGGAAATAACTTCTTGTAACTCAGTTGACCATTAGAGTAGGCAACAGTGATTTCTAAGGACCATTCCCATTGTAGAATCACACACAGGACTCAAAATCCAATGATTGAAGCTCAGTGTAGTTTTTTTTAAAAAAATAATTAATAGTGTGCATTGGAGGATTTAAACATTTAAACAATTCAAGAGAGATGGAGTGAATGATACAGTCATACCTGTAGACAGGCAATAGAAGATGTAAGCATAGATATTCATAATTGGTAAATCCAATAAAAATTACAATATTGTATTGTATTAATAAAAAACATCAGTTACATGCAACAGAAACATTGCTAAATCATACTAACCAAGTTCTTTAACATAATTTATTCTAAGTTTCTATTTTGCTAACACATTCTGATTCTTCCAAGAACTTCTTTTCTTCACACACTGTTCAGTTGGATTCTCATGATTTACTGTTTCATAAAAGCTGTAGCTCAATGAGTCTTCCTTTGCATGCCAAAATCTGTGCTCCAATCTCCTGCATCACAGGTGGGTCTGTAGTTCCACTGAACTGAATCTCCCAGGAGCTGTTCCTGGTTTCTGGTAGACTCTAGTGAACTATGTCTGAAGATGGAAAGAGAATGTGGAAGTGTATAAATCAAGATGATTTGATCATCTCAGGTACTTCTCTTTTCTCCTTCAGAAGGTGCCCTTTGCCAGGTGTAGCATGAAGAGGTACAGTCTTACCTTTAACCAATAGAAGATGTCAGCACAGATATTCAAAATTGGCAAAACTCAAGTTACTTCCCAGCTATTCTACTGTTACTATCCTCAATAAAAAAGTATTATCTTAATTAAAAAAATATATCAGTTACTTGCAACTGAAACATTGGTAAAGTCTACTGGAAAACGAGTTCTTTAAGGCTGCCTCAGTTAGCACACATTTCTTTTATCTTTCTATTTTGCTAACACACTCTGACTTCAACTTGGTTTCTTCACACCATTCATTTGGATCCTTGTGTTTCATTGTTTCATAAAAGCTATAGCTCATTGTTACAAGTCTTCCTTTCCATGCCAGTGTCCTAATTTCAATTTCCAGCATCCACTGGTGGGTCAGGAATGCCACTGAACTGAATCCCACAGGAGCTGTTCTTGCTTTCTGATAGACCATGGTGGACCCTGTCTGAAGATGGACACAGAATGTGGAAATGGGTAAAATAATAATATTCAATGCTTGAGCTGTCTACAGTATTTCTCTTTTCTAATTTAGAAGGTTCCCTTCAGCAGGTGTGGCATGAAGAGGTGCCATGCAGGAGAAAGGAGAAGTGTTTCAGAGGGCAAGCAGGTTTGCTGCTACCAATGTGCCCTTTGTCCAGATGGGAGCTTTTCTGAACAGACAGGTAGGGTATACTTCAAATACATGTCTTCCAGAACAAGTGAACCATTCCCTGAATTAAAATATTGATTTTTTAAAAATCATTGTTCATATAATTGATAGTCTTCAAAGTTTCAGGGTACAACTTATGGATTTTCCTTGATCACTTTTCCCCCCTTTTCAGAATGCTTGTGTCAACTCATAAAACCTTCCTTTGCCTGTTTAAGTAGCCATTAAAAAGTGGGGGAGGAAATCTGGAAGATCAGTGCAGCAGTTTGAAAGCGAAAGTACATTTCAATTCTTATCTTTTTTTAAAAAAAAAAGCTAAAATACCAGAGCTTTTGCCTGCAAAAATATTTAATTGGAGAACGTGATTGATGACACCCAGCCCATGAAGGTGCTCAGTTGGAGAATCTGATTTATGACACACCCAGTTGGAGGGGGGGAAACAGGATCACAGGGGACTGTCAATGACCTAGGCCAGAGTTGGCTTCATACAGAGCAGTGCCAGTATGTCATCTCTAATAAATCCTTTGCAGTTGTTTGAAGTTTGGCTCGAGAATTATGGTTTAATGAGGGCGATTGCTAGAATCCTGGCAGCTTGGTGCATAATTGTATATTCTTCTCCCTGTAACCTATTTCTTTATAAATCACTTTGGATCAGGAAAAGAGACCATTTCCTCTCATGTGAGGAAAACCATCATTTTGACATTGAAAGCCACAGAAGTCATGGAAGTTCCCAGTGAATGGAAAGTACCTTTTTTTCACAGCAAACTGATCTGGACAGCTAGAGATGAATAGATGCATGTTGTTGGCAAATGTATCCCTGGATTATTAATAGTAAAGAAGGATTGGCCTTTTTGATCCACCATGAAATACACAATGGTTCACCTCCATTGGAGGCTGTCCAAGGGGACACTCATGCCACCTCTGAAAGTGAGATAATACACATGGCTGATGACTCTTAAATGCTTACATAAAAACTCTTGATTTCAGATGCAGCTGAATGTGATCCTTGCCCAGAAGACCAATACCCCAACAAGGCTAAGGTCCACTGCATTCCCAGGAAGCTCCACTTCCTTGCCTATCAAGACCCCTTGGGATATGCTTTAGCTTCTTTAGCTATTTTCTTTTCGCTGATCACAATTGCTATCCTGGTGATTTTCTATAAACATCATGACACACAGATTGTCAAAGGGCAACAAAAACAAGATCTAACCTACATCCTCCTGGTTTCCCTCCTGCTCTGCTTCATCTGCTCCTTCCTCTTCATTGGAAAATCCAGGAAGCTCACCTGTCTCTTTCGACAAACTGCTTTTGCCATTCTCTTTTCCATTGCAGTTTCCTCTATCTTAGCAAAAACTGTCATGGCTGTTCTGGCCTTCATGGCCACCAAACCAGGGAACAAAGCAAGAAGGTTCTTAGGAAAACCATTGACCAACTCCATTGTCTTAGCCTGTCCCCTGGACCAAGCAGTATTTTGTGCCATTTGGCTGGCAACTTCTTCTCTATTTCTCAACTTGGACTTCCACTCCTTGTTTGAAGAGAGATCATTTTAGAATGTAAGGAAGGTTCAGCTTCAATGTTTTATGTGGTCCTTGCCTACTTGGGTTTTTTGGCCCTTGTCAGTTTCATGGTGGCATTTCTAGCTAGGAAATTGCCTGACAGTTTTAATGAAGCTAAGTTCATTACTTTCAGCATGCTGATCTTTTGCTATGTTTGGATCAGCTTCCTCCCCACTTATCTTAGCACCAAAGAGAAGTCCATGGTGGCTGTGGAGATCTTCTCCATCTTGGCCTCTGGCGCTGGTCTCTTGGCTTGCATCTTTTTCCCCAAATGCTTCTTTATCCAATTGAGGCCCAATCTGAATCGTAAAGAGAATATAATGAGAATATAATAATGAATATAATCACAATTGCTATCCTGGTGATTTTCTATAAACACCATGACACACAGATTGTCAAGGGCAATAAACAAGATCTAACCTACATCCTCCTGGTTTCCCTCCTGCTCTGCTTCATCTGCTCCTTCCTCTTCATTGGAAAATCCAGGAAGCTCACCTGTCTCTTTCGACAAACTGCTTTTGCCATTCTCTTTTCCATTGCAGTTTCCTCTATCTTAGCAAAAACTGTCATGGTTGTTCTGGCCTTCATAGCCACCAAACCAGGGAACAAAGCAAGAAGGTTCTTAGAAAAACCATTGACCAACTCCATTGTCTTAGCCTGTCCCCTGGACCAAGCAGTTCTTTGTGCCATTTGGCTGGCAACTTCTTCTCCATTTCTCAACTTGGACTTTCATTCCTTGTTTGGAGAGATCATCTTAGAATGTAAGGAAGGTTCAGCTTCAAAGGTTCAGCTTCAATGGTCCTTGCCTACTTGGGTTTTTTGGCCCTTGTCAGTTTCATGGTGCCATTTCTAGCTAGGAAATTGCCTGACAGTTTTAATGAAGCTAAGTTCATTACTTTCAGCATGCTGATCTTTTGCTGCGTTTGGATCAGCTTCCTCCCCACTTATCTTAGCACCAAAGGGAAGTCCATGGTGGCTGTGGAGATCTTCTCCATCTTGGCCTCTGGCGCTGGTCTCTTGGCTTGCATCTTTTTCTCCAAATGCTTCTTTATCCAATTGAGGTCCAATCTGAATCGTAAAGAGAATATAATGAGGCAGACGAATTGCTGATTTATGTGGAATTTGTGTGCTGTGATTTTGGGAGATTTTTGTATTCAATCTGATTTTTAAAATAAACCATGACAATGCAAGAAAATGTTGTCCACCAAATAATTGGAAATAACATTATTTGATCAATCACAAAATATATGTTAATCAGCAACAATAACCCATCCTTTTATTCTTCATTCTTTCTGATTGTCCCCAGTGAGATCCCAATAATCAAGATAGATGTAATCTATAATATTAAATATGTGGATATTAGTTCCCAGCAGGACAGTTTCTCAGTTTATTTAATTTAATCCAGAGTCCTTAAAAAAATTCTGGTTGGGTTCATTATTCATGTTGATAAACATGTTCTCAAAGCATGTTGTGAATAAGATGCTAGAATTAATAAATTAATTAATTAATATGGATACAAAGATGAAATTGCAGGAAAGGGGAAAGGTAAAACTATTAAACTATTGTTTTATTGCTTTATTCTTTATTCCACACTGTGGATTCCTGAAGGAATGCTGGAAAAAACCTGAGCTCCCTTACTTATAGTTATTTGAAATCCCTGACCAATGAATATGAATCCTTACATCATCTGTTGCTTATGTGTTAGTCTCCCCTGCTTTTCTTAGATAAATATGAGTGTATCATTTAGTTGGGCAGACTCTCTTCATATTTGGAGGGAGTTTTGCTAGCACATACTAGTTAATAAATACTTGATTATGTGTTTTGGGACATCTGTTTGATTCCACAAAGTGCCTCCATTTTTATTACCCCACCCCAGTGGTGGGATTCAAACTTTTTTACCTCCGGTTCTGTGGGCATGGCTTGGTGGGCATGGCAGGGGAAGGAGGTGATATTTGCTGGTTCTCCAAACTACTCAAAATTTCCGCTACCAGTTCTCCAGAACTGATCAGAACTTGCTGAATACCACCTCTGCCCCACCCAATACAGAGGTTTATTGTCAGAGCATTTGCATTATGACTACTATTATGAGACAACCCAGGAGCAAAACACAGCACACAGAGACTTAGACATTTAACTGTGGTTTATATACAAGACATACAGAAATATACTTGGCAGGCAAAATACCTTACAAGCAATCGATCTTCTTCTTAACTCTACACAGAGAACTCTGCAATGGATACAGAACACAAGGAGAGAGTAACACACCCTCTAATGGCTGCCTTATATAAACACCTCTTAAAGTGGTAGAACCCATCCTCAGTCTTAAAGAGACAGTACCAATGCTGATTCATCTTCAGTTGCATCAGCCCTATATTGCATCACCATACTCTGGTCGGCTCTTAAATCCCAAGACCTTAACATTTATGATGAGTGATAGTAAATTTCCCACAAAAGTTGACAAAGAAGAAAGCCCACTTCATAAGAAAAGCAGGGCAGACTGCTTCTGGCTCTAACTAGTTTTTAGATAACACTCCTGTAGAGTTTAAGGCAGCCTGACATCTGGAGAAATCCTCCTGTCTATTGTTAAGAACCATTGGAGGAACTTCCGGCCTGCCAGGCTTCGGTGGCAGCAGGGATCCGCGATTCCGCGTGGTTCCTGCTGCGCTCGCTGCCTTGGTGCCTCCGATCCAGACGGATTTGGAAGATATAGCTGCCCCGTAGAGGCAGCTGAAGATAGGGGGGATCCGGACAGGGGTTTGGGGGTGTCGCAGACCCCCTCTCCAGCCGGCTAAACCCCCTTTTCCCAAGGCGGTGTAGCGGCGGTTAGCAATGGCCGCCACAAAGAAGCCTGCAGCTGGGCAACATTGTGCAGGAGGAAGAAAGTGAAAGTTTTTCTTTGGCTGAACCGGGACAATGAGGAACCTTCAAAAACCTGGAAATTTGATCTTTTGACTGCTACATTGTTTCCCAGAAAGATTGCAAGCGGCGGAAGAAAGTTTTGAAAGGGAAAGTTATTTTTTCTCACTCTCCTTCCCTACGGAAATAGTTGATGGAAATCTGAAAAACCTGCTTGGGCATAAAAGGCAAATAAACCTAAAAATTAAAGCCAAGGGGATAAAAGATTTTGGAACATTGGAATTTAAAATTAAATTTTACTGCTATAAGTGGGAAGGAAGAGGTAAAAAACTTATCCTAAGATTCCATTGAAGAAGACTGCTTAGAGTTTATAAGACTTAGAAATAAGTGGCAATAAGGCTTCCAAAAAAACATTTTGAAATTGTAATTGAACTTTACCCCAGGAAGAGAAATTAAACAAAAAAGAAGAAGAAGAAAGTGTTAATGAAATAGTTTGTTCTGATTTGGACTGCTTTGTGACTTTGGGATCTTTGGGCAATTATTTTTTGAAAGACTAAAAACATTTGGGTTGCTTTTTAAAAAAATAAAATAAAAAATAATAATAGAAAATGGCATTATCAGTTGAAGAACTACAAATGGAATATCAAAAGTTACAAGAAGAGGAGCAAGAAGGCAAGGGCTCTTTTGGATCTATTTTTCACTTTTTGGAAATGGCGATTTTTACTTACCAAGAAATACAACAACAAAAGGACTGGGATGAAGAAGAAGAAGCCATCTTTAATGGACAAAAAATCATAGTTGAGGAAAAGAAAAAGGGAGGAGTGAAAATGGAGAATTCAGAACTTAAAAAAGCAACCAAGAAAGGGAAAAATAAGATGAAAAATCGATACAATGTCAGAAAGCAACATAAAAGAGAAACACAACAGAGAGAGAAGATTAAGAGAGTGGAATTTGAGAGATGGGGGGGGGGGGTAAAAAGATTAGAATTGATAAGAAAGGAAGGGGAAAAGGAAAGAGAAGCCATAAAGGTTTAAAACAAGATGCTAACAAACAGATTTTTTTCAGAGATAAAGGGTAAAAGTTATTTAAAAAATTTATGATTTTGCAAAAGTACATAAGATTGTATAGTAGATATTAGTATTTGAAATTGAGTTAGAAAATTGAACTATTATATGAGTTAATAATGCATTAAAGGGAATGTATAAAATGTTAATAATAGAGTTTAATATTTTATGGAATATTGTTTTTATTATATTATAAACTCAATTCCTTTTCTATTTTTGTTTTATTATTCTAAAATGTAGTATTTAGAATGTACTAAGCAAAATCAGTGTGGAAAGTATGTATTATTCCAAGTGTTAAATTTAGGGGAAAGATAGAAAGCTGTCATGCTTCAACCAGTGATTACAGGAGAAATATTGTATTAGAAAGAAAAGATAAATAGATGATTGAAAGAGAACGGACAAAGGATACAAGTATAATTATTTAAATTGAGACGAAATAAATATAATAGAATTAAGAGAGTGAATAGAGGAGAGAATATATATAGAAAATACAGAATGCCAAATAAGATATGAAATAGTATATTAAGTGAGCATGAATTTGATTTATGTCTGTACAAAAAGAGGTAACCCGGGGTAAACCGCTTTCCAAAAAGAAGTTTTATGTATTTATGTTTTGTGTTTTGTTTGTCTATGTCTGAATTAATCAAATTTTAGAAGAATGTAAGAAGAACATTGGAAGAGAATAATGAAATTGTAAATAAGACAGATGGATATAAAGAATATATATAATCTAAGGCAAAAGAAATATAATTGAATAGTAGAAGGAAAGGGAGAAATAAAGAGAAGTTGGGATAACATATGAAGTTGAATAGATAAGATAAATATATATATTAAATTGTGTTTGTATGGAAATGTGATAATTTAGAATTATTCTGTCTTTAAATAAGATGTTTTATTGGTTTCTTCAGAAAAGATGCCTTATGTTATTACATTGTACGTTTAGTTTGTTTATGTATTGTTTCTTAAATATTAATAAAATTTGTTTAAAAAAAAAAAAAAAGAACCATTGGAGAAGTTGGGAACTAACTTTATTTTCCCTGCCATGTGGGTATAAATAAACCAGCAATTCCATCCAAGCATGTGTTTGATTACTCACATTTGCAAGAGTACACCTGACTGTCATGTGGCACCATGACCCATTAAGACTCATACTACCTGAACTATGAAACAGGCTGAACTCCTGGCTGAACTTTCTGTGCAGCTGCTCAGTTTCATGGAATTGAATTTGTCACTTCGTTTCACACTACTCTCAAGTTCAGCTGCCCTGTGGATTAGCAACAAGAGACACAAACGTGTTTTTCCTCTTCTGATGAAGAAACGAAATGGAGTGAGGTTCCTTGCAATTATCAGAAGAGCAGTATTTCTTAATACATCCCCCGTGGATTTCAAGCCATGAAAAAGATAAAAACCTGCTTTCAAAAATATCACCTCACCTTGTCTTCAAAGAGCTAACTCCTGGGTTTGAAGATATTCAGCTGCCCTTAATTTTCTGTTTGCTCACAGCCCAAACACAGGTAAGAGGAAGCATATTTGATATATTTACCCTGAAGCCATCCAGGTGACATGCCCTGGGTTTATCTGCTAAAACTCTGGTAATATTTAAAGTGATACCTGCAATTCAGCTTCTGCATAATCTTGATTTCTGATCTAGGAGGGAAACTAACAAGAATGATTTGGCTGCCTTTCCTACTGTTGCTGCTCTTCCGGTTCCTGCGTCCAATTATTGCTCAGAAGATGCAAACCCTTTGTGTGCTGCCACAACGTTACAAGATTCCAGAATATTATTACAGGCCTGGTGATCTCATTATTGGGGGGAATTTGCACCTGGGGAACTATTGGAACCCTTTCTTGGACTTTAACAAAGACCCATACCCATTTTCTCTCCCATATTTGTAAGTTATACTTGGAGGACAAATAGCTGTGGTTGTTTGCTGTTTGGTCAGAAATATTTATTCTTGTGCTATTTGAACTTCCCATAATAGTTCAAATCTTTGTGCTTTTCTCAGTAAAGAGCCAGATTGATTAGAATAGAATAACAGAGTTGGAAAGGACCTTGGAGGTCTTGAAGCCCTACACCACTTCAGACAAATGGTCAACCAATCTCTTTTTAAAAACTTCCAGTGTTGGAGCATTTACAACTTCTGTAGGCAAGTTGCTCCACTGATTAATTGTTCTAACTGTCAGGAAATTTCTCCTTAGTTCTAGTTTTAATCAAGTTCAAGCTTTTCTCCTTGATTAGTTTCCACCCATTGCTTCTTGTCCTCTCCTCAGGTGATTTGGAGAATAGTTTGAATTAACTGATTAAATAGGCTGGATTTTCAATCTTTCCAGAACTCTTCATCAGGAAGACAATAAACCACATAAAGAGTAAGAAAGGACAACACTTTAGGAATTTTACTAGCCTAGTGAAGAAGTTGATGAAGACATTAATTGGGACATAAAGTCATAATAGGAGACTCAAAGAAAACAGCAACACTTTTCCAGTGTGAGGTACTGCACAAAATGCAAAATTCCGTTTTGGAATCAGCAGTGCTTATGAATAATGGCCCTCAATAAATATGTGATGTATTTTCCACTGGTGTCTTCTGCACAGCAATAGTTGCCAAATTGAGATGCAAATTGATTAGGTTGCTTGAGGAGAAAGCTGGTAGGATTACAGGCACTGAAGCAAAGAGAAGAAGGGAGGGATGATAAAGGAATATAAAATGGTCCATGATGTGGACAGACAGGCATTTCTCCATTGTCAAAAATCCATTCAAGTTTAATGATAAGCATCTTTTAAAAAAAAACACTGACATTTGTGGCAATGTTTCACAATGTTTCTCTCACTGCAGACCCACACCCAACAACTACCAACAGTTCATGGCCTTGGTATTTGCAGTGACAGAGATCAACCAGGATCTGGTTCTCCTCCCCAACATCACTCTGGGGTTCAACATGTATGACAATGCCAATTGGAAGAGGAGGGTTTCTTTCATCAGCCTCATTCTGCTCTCCACCCGTGACCAAATGGTTCCAGGTTATAAATGTGACCAGCAAGACACTCTCTTTTCTATTATTGGAGGTGACCAGTCCCAATTTTCAATGTTGATGGCCTCCATCTTCAGCATCTTCAAAGTCCCACAGGTAAGGGGGCTTCTTTACATACACGTATGGAGTAGTCAAACTACAGAAGCACACATAGACATCCAAGATGGAATCATAGAAGGTGGGACATCAATAGCATATGACATAGTGAATTGATGCTACAGCTAGATTCATTTTTTTATTTTATGAGTCAAGATATAACCTCTATGAGATATATAATGTAATATTTTTGTACTTGTCAAGAGGAATTCCCTTTTAATATAATAGAAGTGTGGGTGCTCTTTGCATTCTTTCAAAATGACTCAGATTGATTGATGGAGTCAATAAACTGCAGAATGGGAAATCGTTAAACTCACATCAGTCTTTATGTTTGTCTTTTAAAGATGATTTTCATTTTTTCCCCAGCTCAGTATTGGCTTTGAGTACATTCAGGGAGACCAAAGAGTTTATCCTTCCTCCTTCCGGATTAATCCCAAAGAATTTCCTCAATTTCTGGGTTTAGTCCAGCTGCTCCTGTATTTCCAGTGGAACTGGGTTGGGTTTATTGCCTCTGAAAGTGAGAGGGGAGAAGAATTCATCTCAACTCTGAGGCCAATGCTCATGGAGAAGGAGATTTGCCTGGCCTTCACTCAAATGGCAAAAGAGGATATTTCTGATGCAGAGGTGTATGAATTCACTTCACATTCAGAGATATGGGCTAATGTTGAAGTTATTCTTTCCTTTGGAGAACCTGACATTGTTCAAAAATTTCTTTTGGCTCTGAATTTTCAGTCATTTGGTAAAAGTCCATGTCCAAAAGTTTGGATTTTAACTTCATACTGGAAACCACATACAACCCATCTTCTATATCAAAGTAAAGCCCTAAAGCACTTGCATGGGTCTTTGCATTTGAAGGACCACAGCGGCGATATCTCAGAATTCAGACATTTCCTTTACTCTTTAAACCCTTTCAACCCACAAGGAGATAGGATTCTCCTACGGTGGTGGAAAAGGGTTTTTGGCTGTAAGTTCTACAAACCAGGTGACTATTTTGTAAAACGGATAAAATACTGTACAAGAAGAGATAATTTATGGAATCTGCCCACCTATGTGTTTCAAACAAGCATGACAGGTGAAAGTTACAATGTCTACAATGCCATTTATGCTGTGGCACACGCACTACATACCATGTGTGAATCAGGAGTGAGACCAACTATGAAGAAACTTGGAAAAAGGATCTCAAATGTTCAGTCATGGCAGGTAATCTCTGTCACTTTTTATTCATGTCCATAGTTCTTATAGAGGAAACTTACTGTGTGTATTTTGAAATATTCATTAAATACAGCATCTGGATGCTACCTTATTAATGTACTTCACAACAGATGAGAATAGCAATTATTATTTTAAAAAATCTGTTTTTAGTAGAATGCATATTTGAAAACAGCAGAGGGAGGAAAAGGGAAGAGCTGTAAGCCAGTTGTCTGTAAGATCAATAGAAGAAATAGCTTCTTTTTTAATAATGTATATATATACATATACATATACATATACATATACATATACATACATACATATACATATACATATACATATACATATACATACATACATACATACATACATACATACATACATACATATATATATATATATATATATATATATATATATATATATATATATATATATATATATATATTGTTTTATTGAATTTCATAGCCTCTTATTTATTGTATACATTATTTACATTTTCTATTTTTATATCTATTATCTATCCAAATAAACCATGTTTCCCATACTGCATTGTAATTCCATAGTTAATTTATCCATTTCCACACACTCTAATTTTTTTTTTATTATTAAGCCTTAAGGTGGTATAGAGTTTTCCTTCCAGTACTGAGCATATGAAATTCTTCCTGCTGTTAATATATGTAATATAAGATATTTTATCTTTCTATTATAGTTTTTTATTATTCCTAAGAGGAATAATTCTGGGACAAAATCAATTTTGTTTTTAGTTAACTTTTCTAACCATGTTTGAATCATTTTCAAGTATTTTTTCGCTTTGGGGCATGTCCACCAAGAATGAAAGAAGGTACCTTGTCATTGTCCACACTTCCAACAATTTGGTTTTAAGTTTGGGTAAATCTTAGCCAGTCTTGAAGGTGTCAAATGCCAATGATAGAACATTTTATGTTGGTTTTTCTTATATGCCACCGATTTTGTTATTTTATAATTCACATTCCAAATCTTTTCCCATTCTTCCAGATCAATAGTATGTCCAACGTTCCTACCCCATGCAACCATTGCTCCTTTCACAATTTCTTCCGCTCTTTCAAATTCTAATAAATGTTTATATAACTTTGATAATAATTTCTCATCTGGGCCAATCAAGATTTTATCTAGTTTTTTGTATTTCATTATCTATTCCAAATTCCTCACTGTCTTTTTTATATCTTGTTTGAATTTGCATATAGGTCCACCAATCCAGTTTTATTCCCTGTTCTTCCAATTTTGGTCTGCTCTTTAAGTTCCCTTGGTCATCTAGAATTTCCCTATACCCAGGGGTGGGATTCTACCATTTCGCACCTATTCGCACCTTGAACCAGTTGTTAACATTCTAAGTAGTTCGGAGAACCAGTTGTTAGAAGAAATTACTGGCCTAATCCTGTAAGGAAGGCAGGAAGGAAATATTCTGGTGTTGCTTACAGAAACTGCCTCTCCGTTAACCCTTGTTACATTCTTGGCAGGATTAGACTTCCTGTCTCAGGAACGTCTCCGGAGTTTTTCCCCCCTCCTTTGCTGGTACTTTTCTTGTGTGGAGTGACCATTCAAAATTACAATGCCACTGAAAAAAGTGACTTATGACCATTTTTCACACTTACGACTGTTGAAGCATCCCCACAGTCATGAGAGGCCAGGCAAGGAGATGTGCGCCTCAATGTGAGTGATATTGAGTTGGCCACACCCAGCCAATAAAATGACCACTAAGCCACGCCCACCAACTAAGCCACACCCACAGAACCAGTTGTTAAAAAATTTGAATCCCACCCCTGCCTATACCTAGCCATTTTCTTAACTTCATATAGCTTCATATAGCATCCTGTAAAGCCTTCAAAAGGTTGCTTGGGTTTCAGGGAGGAGGCATCACCTCAGAACCAGAGGTGGGCTGCTGAATGTTCGCAAGGGTTTGGGAGAGCCACTACCTAAAATTCTGTGCAGTTCAGAGAACCCCCAAATTTCACCCCTCCCAGGAGTCTCCATGTGGCCCATTTTGAATGCAGTTTCTGGCTTCCAAAGAGCCTCCAGAGCCCGGGGAGGATGTTTTTTTCCCTCCCGGAAGGTCAAGGAAAGCCTCCGGAGCCTGGGGAGGGCAAAAATGCCCCCACTGCCATGGTGCACTAAGACTCCAAGAGCCCTCTCACAGTTACTGCTATTGAGCCTGGTTTCACCCAGTCTATATGTGTACTTTTGGTTTTTCTTGCCTAAGTGTAGGACTTTACTTTTCTCTATATTGAATTTCATTTTGTTAAATATGGCCCAGTGTTCTAGTCTGTATGTATGTATGTATGTATGTATGTATGTATGTATGTATGTATGTATGTAAAGTTTGAAGCGTGCTTATGCTGTTGCAACCACTATCACTTCTCAGCTTCCCAACAAACTAGGGGCAAAAGAAGGGGGAAAGAGAATGTAGATTCCAAATATCAAGAACAGTAGCAATGAGAATCAAGGACACTTCAGCAGGTGTTTGCCAAAACCCCAAAGAGATTTTCTCATAACAATACCATGACACTCAATTGCACAATGTGACCTGTTGTCAGCTTTAAAATTCAGCTGTCACATTTCATCGAAGGGAGGGTGGAGGAGTTGAAATGTTCAAGGTTATTCTGTATGTCGTATTAAGAAATTCCAGTTGCAGTTAATTGGTTCTCGTGATTTATGAAGTGTAGAAATGGGAGAAGAGTTGGCAATCTCTATTCACTGGATGCAATACTGTTGAAGACCATTACAACATATTTTTACTTGAAGTCAAAAGAGTCATCAAACTATATGTACCAACAACAACTCCCAAAACAAAACAAAAAAGCAGATTACCCATAACAATAAGGAAACTTCAATCCAAAAGAGATCACTCTGGCGGAAAAACAAATCTGGTCACGTTGCCAATTTCAAAAGCCGATACAAAAATTTATGCCACCAGATAAAGACCGAATGCATCAATTATCACATTAAACAAGAGGAAAACCTTCTAAGCACCAATTCCACCCGTGCATTTTACAATTTTGTAAACAACAAACTAAAAGACTCAAGGTCTATCCCACCCTTGATAGGACCTGATGGTAAAGACTGCAACGACGACACCACTAAAGCCAACATCTTTAACACATTCTTCAGCTCAGTATTTGTAAACAGCAATGGATCATGCCCAGTATTTCCTAGCCGTACCACAGATAACAACAATGATCTAATACATATCGATTTTACAGAAGACAATGTTGAAAAGCACTACGCAATCTAAAACCATCTCTATCTATTGGACCGGATGGAATATGTGCCTACTTCTTAAAAAGCTATCCACTGCCATAGCCAAGCCTCTAAGCATAATCTTTGAAAAATCTTTCAGGACCAGCTCCTTGCCTAACCTATGGTCACAAGCCACAATCATCCCCATCTTCAAAAAGGGAGACCCAAGCCTAGTTGAAAATTACAGACCAATCTCCTTATGCTGCGTCACCTGTAAAGTCATGGAATCAATTATTAACCAATCCATCATCCTCCACTTAGAGACAAACAACCTACTCTCCAATAAACAATTTGGTTTCAGAAAAAACTATCCTGTAATCTGCAACTCTTACACTGCAAAAACATATGGACGACACAACTCGACCAGGGCAAAGCAATAGACGAATCTACATAGACTTCTGTAAAGCCTTTGATTCAGTGGTACATGACAAACTACTCCTAAAAATAAAATCCTATGGCGTCTCTGGACAACTGAATAACTGGATAGAAGCATTCCTGGCAAACAGACAACAAATGGTCAAAATTGGGAGCGTCCTATCAAATTCTGTACCTGTCAATAGTGGTGTCCCCCAAGGCAGTGTTCTAGGACCAACTCTCTTCATACTCTACATAAATGACCTCTGTGATCATATTAAGAGCAATTGCGTTCTTTTCGCTGATGATGTAAAGCTGTTCAATACCACAGACAATACTGCTACCCTACAAAAAGATCTTGACTACGTATCAGAATGGTCAAACTTCAAATCTCAACAAATAAATGCTCTGTCTTACATATTGGCAAAAAAATCAGAAAATAAAATACAAGCTGAATAGTCAAGATTTTGTTGA
>NC_142009.1:340567273-340582683 GCF_049901735.1 Notechis scutatus | reverse complement strand
GATGATACATCCAGATGGGGTGAGGGGAAAAGCAGGATCAAGGGTGACAGTGAATTACGTATCTCAGAGTTGGCTACGCCAAGGCTAATGCCAGAATGTTAACTTCTGATGAATCCTTTCAAGTGTTGGGAGTGTGACTCGTGGCATATAAGTTAATTGGAGTAACTGGCAGAATCCTGACATCTACCTCATTGTATGATTGGCTGTCTTGGGGTTTGTGCTTGGAATTAAGTCCTCAAAATTGATCACCCTTCCCCTTCATTTTTAGTTTAAAGACCTCTTGATGAGTTGAGCCAGTCATTTTCTGAATACAGACTACTATCTTAGTACAACAGTCCCATGGATATGCAATTAATTTTATTTTCACTTTTGGTATCTGGCATTCTGCTTCCTCCTCTTGATTTATGGTTTCTGAAGGAAAATTGCCACAGGAAGTAAATTGCAATCCCTTACTTACAGTAACTCAAAATCCCCGACTGAAGAATATGTATGCTTACATCTTCTGTTGCTTGTGCATTAGTCTCCCCTGCCTTTCTTAGATGTATACATGTGAGGGTATCCTTTAGTTGGGTGGGGTATCTAAATATTTGGAGGGAGTCCTTTCAGCACACCCTGTTTAATAAACAATTGGTTATTGCTGTTTGATTACACATATATTCTTGTTACACTGCCCAGTCAAGAGGCTTATGGAGAGTGATGGTATCTTCCCCACAACAGTGAATGATGAAGAAAACCTACTTCACAAGAAAAATGCAATAGGCAAATATTTCTGGCTCTAACTAGTTTTTAGATAACATTCCTGTAGAGTTTAAGTGAACCTAACATCTTGAGAAATCTTCCTGCCTCTTGTTAAGAACTATGTGTGAATTTGGGAATTAACTTTACTTTCCCTGCCATGTGGGGATAAATGAACCAGCTTTTCCATCCAAACATTGGTTTGATTACTCACACTTGCAAGAGTATACCTGTCATGTATCACCATGACCCATGATCACTCTTACTACCTGAACACACTATAGAACATGCCAAATTCCACCTTGTGTGCAGGTGTTCACTTTCAGGTAGGTCAAATGCTAAACTTCTGAAATCCACCTGCTCTGGGGATTAGCAACAAGAGACACCAAAGTGTTTTTCGCTCTCTGGTTCACAAACACAGTGAAGTGATAAGTCAGTGAGACTATTGCATCTGCTTGCAATTATCAGAAGAATAGTAGTTGTTGATGTATCCCCAGTGGACTTTAAGATACAAAAATCTTCCAAAAGAAAACCTGCTTTAAAAAATATGCTTGGAGTTTTCCAGCTGAGGGCACAACAGGCCACTTCTGCTTATATTGCAAAGAGCTAACTCAAGAGCCCGCAATTCAGCTTCTCTACAATCTTGATTTCTGATCTAAGAGGGAAGGTAACAAGAATGGCTGGGCTGCCTCTCCTGCTGCTGCTGCTGCTCTTCTCTCTCCTGCCTCCAATTATTGCTAAGAAGATGCAAAACTTTTGTGTGTTGCCACAACCTTACAAGATTCAGGAAAATTATTACAGACCTGGTGATCTCATTATTGGTGGGAATTTGCACTTGGGACTCTATTGGGAACTTTATTTACCCTTTAACAAAGACCCATATCTGTTTTCTCTCTCATATTTGTAAGTTTTACTTTGGAGCACAAATATCTAGGTGGTTGCTTGCTCTGTTTGCTCAGAAATATTTCTTCTTTATGATGTTTCAGTTTCCTGGTGTAGTTCAAATATGTGTGATTTTTTTCAATAAAACAGATTGAAGACTGATTAAGTAGGCTAATTTTTCTTTCCAAACTCTTCATCAGGAGAACAATAAACCACATAAAGAGTGAGGAGGGATAACATGTTAGGAATTTTATTAGCCTAGTGAAAAAGTTGACTTACAATATTAATTTGCACAGAAACTCATGATGGATGGATGGATGAAAAGACCAGCCCTTTTCCAGAGTGGGCTACTGCAAAACACACAAAACTCAGTTTTGGAATCATTAGTGCTTATGAATAACGGCCCCCACTGTTGTGTAAAAAGCAAAAAGTTGGATTTGTAATGTTATTTTCTTCTGTGCTAAAGTGAGTCAGAAGTCAGTGCCATTTCCTTTTCTTTTCTCCCTTTCCACTATATCTCTTTTTTCACATCTCTTTTTCCTTTGTATTTTATACTTGCATTAACTAATAAAAAGTTAAATTTGGCCTGCAGTACATGTTTGCTGTATCCCACTGAAGTCTTGTGATCAGCAATGGTTGCCAGACCTGAAGAAGCTGCTCCAAGACAGACCCACATTGATTTGGTTGCTAGAGGAGAAATTGCTTAGGGTTACAGGCAGTGAAGCAAAGAGAAGAAGTGGGGGATGATAGAGAGTTATAAAATGGCCCATGATATGGATAGACAGGGTTTTCTCCTTTCCCACAAACCATCCAAGTTTAACAAAGAAAACCCCACAAAGAAGGAAAACAAGGCAAACCAGCAGGACACAGATGCTTTGGTGTAATGTTTCATATTGTCTCTCTCATTATAGACCCATACCCAACAACTACCAACTGTTCATGGCCCTGGTGTTTGCAGTGACAGAGATCAACCAGGATCTGGTTCTCCTCCCCAACATCACTCTGGGCTTCAACATGTATGACAATGCCAATTGGAATAAGAGAGTTTCTTTGATCAGCCTCTTTCTGCTTTCCACACGTGACCAAATGGTTCCAGGTTATAAATGTGACCAGCAGGACACTCTCCTCTCTGTCATTGGAGGTGACGATCCAAAGTTCTCAGTGCCAATGGCCTCCATCATCAGCATCTTCAAGGTCCCACAGGTAAGGAGGTTCATTTAGATACAGTTATGGAGGAGACAAACTACAGATGTGAACACCAAAGTCCAAGATGACATCAAAAGGGCTTGACATCAATACTATATGACTGAGAATTAATGCTACAGTTGGACTCATTTTGATATTTTATCTGTCAAGATATATTTTCACAGAAAATCTGTTAATTGGTAGTTTTTCTTCTAAGAGATACATAATGTAATATTTCTGTGCCTGTCAGGAGGAATTCCTTCCTAATGTATTATTCATAGGAGGGTAGGTGCTCTTTCATTGTGGTTTATTCCCTGTACCAACTTTATGGTTTATTTATTTTATTTATTTATTTTATTTGTCAATCGATTACAAGGTAATAGGTATAAGCATAAACATGAGTAAGAATACATGAAATAGGTAGGAATCAATGGGGACAATAGGACAGGGACGGGAGGCATGATTGTGCACTTATGCATGCCCCTTACAGACCTGTTAGGAATGGGGTGAGGTCAATAGTGGATAGTTTGAGGTTAAAGGAGTGGGGGGGGTTGAGGATGTAACAAGAGAGTCAGGTAGTGCATTCCAGGCATGGACCACTCTGTTGCTGAAGTCGTACTTTCTGCAATCAAGTTTGTATCTGTTGTGTGCTCTTGTATTGTTGTGGTTGAAACTGAAGTACTCATTGACTGGTAGGACATTGTAGCAGATAATTTTGTGTACTACGCTTAAGTCCAACCATAGGCAGTGTACTTCAAGATTGTCCAAGCCTAAAATTTCAAGTTTGGTGATATAGGGTATTCTGTTGCAAGCAGAGGAATGTAGTACTCTTCTCGTGAAATACTTCTGGACTCGCTCAATTGTATTAATGTCCGATATACACTGCGGATTCCAAACAGATGAGTTGTATTTGAGTATTGGTCTAGCAAAGGTTTTGTATGCCCTAGTTAGCAATTCAATACTTCCAGAGGATAAGCTTTGTATGATTAGATTTACAACTTTTAATGCCTTTTTGGCAATGCTGTTACAGTGAGCTCTGGTGCTTAGATCATTAGATATGAGTATTCCGAGGTCCTTGACAATATGAATGTCATCAGTGAACAAATTTTATTAATTTTTAAAGACATACAAAACATAAATACACAAAAACACAAAACATAAAAAATCTCTTTTCTGAAAGTTGCTTGGTCCCGGGTTAAAACTCTTGGTACAGACACAGATTCAAATTCATATTCATTTTACATACCATTTCATATCTTATTAACATTTTCAATTTTCTATATAACTTCTCCTCTCTTTTAAATTTTCTCAATTTTATTTTATTTATCTCCTCTCAATTCAAATCATAATATTTATTATTCTTTGTCTGTTCTATTTCCAGCTATCCATTTATTTTTCTTCTTTGAAAAAAAACTTCTCCTATACACTAAATTGAGTATGATGCCTTTATCTCTTTCCCCTATCTTTATAATACTTAATATAAAACACATAACTTTCATTGGGATTCTGTCTGGTACATTCTAAAATTATACTATATTATCAAAACCAATACAAATCTATTCATTAATATTGATATTCATTTATATCTTAGACATTTAACACCTTACTTTTCAGTTAAATCACATACTTTTATGGGAGCACTTATTTTCCATAGTTATTCCCCCACATCACATATTATAGCTCATTATTTCATTACAATGTTCCTCCTTCTTCTACTTCAAATCTCTCATTTCACAAAAAGTTTCACTATGATAACATAGTCTAATAATTAATATTAACAATCATTTATATCTTAAACATTTTACTCATTTCAATTAAATATCATGCCTTTGTGGGAACACTTATGCTTTCCAAAATTATTCCCCCCCTCCCACATCACATATCTTAAATCATATTTCATTACAGTACTCCCCTTTTTCTTAACAAAAATTTCACTAGGTTATACTAAATATTTTATCACATTTTAAATTACATATTATTTCCAATTTTCTATGGTTATTTCTAAATACAAATATAAAAATGCAATCTTATGTACCTTTCTAGAATCCCTTTTTCAATAAAATTTATCCATTATCTCTAAAAAACTTTTGCTTCTTCACATCTTGCTCCCCACCATTAAGGCTTCTCATCCCTTCCTTTCTCCCTTGCTTCTTCTTCTCCTTGTCCTCTTTACCCCCTTGTCTCTCCACCTCCCTTTTATTCTGCTTTCCCCCTTTCTGTTGTTTCCTAACATAATGTCCCCTTTTCACCTTATTCTTCTCTTTTGGGGTTGTTTTTCCAGATCTTAAAGTCTTCTTTTCCTTTTTCTCTTTCTTTTTCCCTTCTCCGACCAAAGTTATTTGTTCATCAAAGATGGCTTCTTCTTTGTCCCCACTATCCTGTTGCTCATTCAGCTTTACATAAGTATAAACCGCCATTTCTAAAAATTGAAAAAGAGTGCCAAGGACATCTTTCCCTTCTTGCTTTTCTTTTTCATATTTTTGATATACAAGTTTCAGTCCATCCACAAGTGATGCCATTGTGTAGAGAAAAAGTTTTTCCAAACAACCACCCAAGTGCTTTTAATCAGAAATAATTCTCAAAAGTTCCAAAATCACCAAACAATCCAAACAAGCTGTTTCTTTTAAATACCTTCTCCTTCTTCACTTTCTCTTTCAAGGGGTTAAAGTTTAATCACAAAGTTCCCTTTAAAATATATCTTTTAGAAGCCTTATTGATGTTTAGTAACTCTTTAAAGTTCTAGGCAATCTTCTCCTTATTTTCAAACTTTGCTCCAATTTTTTTCCCTCTCCTTCCCACTCACAGCCAAAAAGCTTTTTCCCATCCGCTGTCATGTTAGGAAGGAGAGTGAAACGGAAAAAAAACTTTCCCTTTTAAGATATTCGCAGCTTGTAACTCTCACAAGAAACAATGTATACTTAGCAGCCTTCAAGATTCCAGGTCACTTTCTCTTGCTTTGTCCTGGTTGAAAGCAGCTTTCATATTTCTTCCAGCTTTCTCCCTCCTGCACCTGCTTGTCCGGCTGCAGATTTCTTCGTGGTGGCCATTGCTGACCGCCGTTCCTCCGCCTTGGGAGAAGGGGGTTTTGCTGGCTGGGGAGGGGTCTGCAACACCCCAAGCCGTCCGGATCCCCTGTCTTCAGCTGCCTCTACGGGGCAGCTATATCCCCCAGATCCAAACGGATCGGGGAACCTTGGGGAGAACGCAGCAGGGATCGCGCAGTATTGCGAATCCCTGCCGCCACCGAAACCTTGCAAACCGGAAGAAAGTTTGGAGCAGTTAACATTGAGTTTGTATCTGTTGTGTGCTCTTGTATTGTTGTGGTTGAAACTGAAGTAGTCATTGACTGGTAAGACATTGTAGCAGATAATTTTGTGTACTATGCTTAAGTCCAACCATAGGCAGTGTTCTTCAAGATTGTCCAAGCCTAAAATTTCAAGTTTGGTGATATAAGGTATTCTGTTGCAAGCAGAGGAATGTAGTACTCTTCTCGTGGAATACTTCTGGACTCGCTCAATTGTATTAATGTCTGATATACAGTGCGGATTCCAAACAGATGAGTTGTACTTGAGTATTGGTCTAGCAAAGATTTTGTATGCCCTAGTTAGCAATTCAATACTTCCAGAGGATAAGCTTTGTATGATTAGATTTACAACTTTTAATGCCTTTTTGGCAATGCTGTTACAGTGAGCTCTGGTGCTTAGATCATTAGATATGAGTACTCCGAGGTCCTTGACAATATGAATGTCATTAGTGAGGTCATATCCACCTAGCTTGTATTTGGTGTACTGATTTTTTTTTACCAATGTGTAGGACAGAGCATTTGTTGGTCGAGATTTGGGGTTGCCAATTGTTTGACCATTCAGCCACATAATCAAGATCACTTTGAAGAGCAGTAGTATTGTCGGTGGTGTTGAATAGTTTTACATTATCTGGGAAGAGGATGCAGTTACTTATAAGGTGATCACAAATATCGTTTATATAGAGTAAAAAGAGTGTGGGTCCTAGAATGCTGCCTTGGGGGACACCGTTGTTAACTGGAGAAGGGTTTGATATAGTGCTCTCTATTTTTACTATTTGTTGCCTGTTTGACAGGAATGCAGTAATCCACTTATGAAAGGATCCAGAAATGCCGTAAGAGTTTAGTTTTAACAGTAGTTTGTCATGTACCACTGAATCAAAGGCTTTGCAGAAGCCTATGTAAATTGAGTCTATTGCTTTACCCTGGTTGAGTAGAGTAGTCCATATGTTTTTGCAGTGTAAAAGTTGCAGGTTGCAGGACATTTTTTTCCTGAAACCAAATTGTTTTTTGGAGAATAGATTGTTTGACTCTAAGGGGAGGGTGATGAATTGGTTAATGATTGATTCCATGACTTTGCATGTGACACAACACAGTGAAATTGTAGTTTTCAACCAGGCTGGGGTCACCTTTTTTGAAGATAGGGATGACCGTAGCTAAGGACCATAGGTTCAGTAAGGAGCTGGTTCTGAATGATATATCATATATAATGCTTAAGGGTTCTGCTTTGGCAGAGGACAGCTTTTTAAAGAATTATGCACATAATCCATCAGGGCCAATAGATAGGGATGGTTTTAGGTTTCATAGTGCCTTTTCTACGTTATCTTCTTTAAACTTTGTTTCCTTGGATTCTGACATGTGACACCAGAGAAAATATGTTAATTGGTGGCTCTTCCTGAGAAAGGGAGAATCTTATGTCTCAAAATGACTCAGCTTGATGGGGTCAATAAACTACAAAATGGGGACCTCTAAAATCATCATCAATCTTTACTTTTGTCTTTTAAAAGAAGATTCTCATTTTTTTTCCAGCTCAGCATTGGCTTTGAGTTCATTCAGGGAGACCGAAGAGTTTATCCTTCCTCTTTTCGGATTAATCCCAAGGAATTTCCTCAATATGTGGGTTTAGTCCGGATGCTCCTGTATTTCCAATGGAACTGGGTTGGGTTTATTGTCTCTGAGAATGAGAACGGAGAACGTTTCCTCTCAAATCTGAGGCCAATGCTCATGGAGAAGGAGATCTGCCAGGCCTTCACTCAAAGGGTGAAACATGATTTTTCTCATGTTCAAATTCACATTACTTTCAAAACTATGGGCTAATGTTGAAGTCATTCTTTTCTTTGCAGGGCCTGATATTGTTGAAACATTTCTTTTGACTCTGAACTTCAAGTCATTTGGTCAAAGTCCATGTCCAAAAGTTTGGATCCTTACTTCGTATTGGAAGCCATATGCAAGCCATCTTCATGATAGATGGCGAGCTTTAAAGCACTTGCATGGGTCTCTGCATTTTAGGGACCACAGCAGAAAGTTTTCAAAATTCAGCAATTTTCTCCTCTCCTTAAACCCTTTGAACCCACAAGGAGATAGGATTCTCCCACTGTGGTGGGAAAAGGTCTTTGACTGTGAGTTCCACAAACCAGGTCACTATTTTATAAAATGGAAAAAATACTGTACAGGAAAAGAGAATTTAGCGAATCTGCCAACCTATAAGTTTCAAACAAAGATGACAGGTGAAAGTTACAATGTCTACAATGCCATTTATGCTCTGGCACACGCGTTACATGCTATGCATGGATCTGGATCACAACCAGCCCTCAGGAGACTTAGAAAGAAGATTTCCAATGTTCAGCCATGGCAGGTAAACTCTGTCACTTTGTTTTCAGTCCATTGATCTTAGAGTGGAAACTTCCCATATGTGTTATCTGATATATTCATGAAATATGTATATGCTACTACATCATTGTACTTCAGAGAAAATTACAACAATAAATGAAAGAAAATCTGAATTTAGTATAATCGGTTGAAAATGGGTAGAGGAGGGGAAAAGAGGAGAATTGCAAACCAGTTGTCTCTAAGATCCATAGAGGAAATATCTTCATACTAGCTGGATACCCATGCTTTGCTACGAAACTATGTGGTCGAGCTTAGTTTTGGGGGAGAAAATAAGGGGGAAAAACTACCTTTGCCTACCAGCATCCATCAGTATTCATCTGGCTAGCATCCTGTCAGTGTGAGAGAGAGTTGAGGGCTGTTTGGAAACAGAAGGAGTATTTGCTGTGTGAGCAAGAAGGAGACAGCAAGGAGGCTTAGCTCAACTATTCCCACTTAAACACACCTGGTTCTTGCATTGTAGTCTTTTTTTTATCAGATAGAGAGAATAAGTCCAACTCTACATTGTTTTGAAAGAAATTATTCAATCATTCCATTACATCTAAAATACAAATTTAAACATGTATGTGGACTGGTATCACAGAAGGAAAATCATACAATAAAATTTCAAGTGTGGCATTCAAATCTTTGTGTAGGTATCATTCTGGTAAAGCTAGAGTTGAATGGCCCTGATTCAAAGGCCCAATGATAAAGGGGAACTTTGTAGTGTTGGGGAAATAGCTCACTATTTAGTGCTATTCCTGATTGCTCAGATGTCCACCAAGGAAACACCTATATCTTGTTAGACATACTCCTATCTCCTAAGATAAGGGCCATAATAGAAAAACAGAGTTGGAAAGAACATTGGAGATTTTTATTCAACGCCCTGTTCAAGCAGGAAACTCTATATCATTTCAGACAAATAGTTATCCAATCTCTACTTTAAAACCTCCAGTGTTAGAACTTCTGGAACCAAATCATTCAACCAATTAATTGTGCTCATTGTCAGGAAATTTCTCCTTAGTTCTAGATTGGTTCTCTCCTTGATTAGTTATCATTAATTGCTTCTTGTCTTCCATTCAGATGCTTTGGGCAATAGGTTGAATTCCCGTTCTTTGTGGCAGCCCTTCAAATATTGGAACACCATTA
Organism: Notechis scutatus; assembly: GCF_049901735.1. NCBI lineage: Eukaryota > Metazoa > Chordata > Lepidosauria > Squamata > Elapidae > Notechis > Notechis scutatus. The sequence continues at coordinate 340,573,067 of NC_142009.1, read as the reverse complement.
TCCTGTCACCCTAATTCTTCTTTTCTCTAGACTAGCCATACTCAATTCCTCCAAATGTTCTTCATGTTTTAGCCTCCAGCCCCCTAATCATCTTTGTTGCTCTTCTCTACCCTCTTTCTAGAGTCTCAACATATATTTTTTTATATTGTGGGGACCAAAACTGGATCCAATGCATCCAATTCAGTTACCAAGGCATTATAAAATTGGGTCAATATACTAACAGTTCATGTGATCTTGATTCTATCCCTCTGTTAATGCAGCCTTGGATTGCATTGGATTTTTTGGCAGCATCAGACATGGCTGGTTTTTTATTTAAGTGATTGTCCAGTAGGACGAAGATCCCTCTTGTAGTTACTACTATTGAGCTGGTTACCACCAATTCTATATCTGTGCATCTGCCTTATTCTTGTCTAAATGTAATACCTTACACCATTAAATTTTATTTATTAGATAGGGGCAGTGTTCAAGTCTGTTGAGATTCTTCTGTATCCTGAGCCCATCTTCCAGAGTGTTGGCTATTCTTTCCAGAACATTTGATCTGTTCCCCTTCTATCGCCTCTTCTAAAACATTGATGAAGGTATTGAAGTGTACTGGCCCTAAGACAGAGCCTTGGGGTACCCCACTGAATACAAATCAAAATGAGTAAGACAACATGTTGAGTGTAATTGGTCAGCTGATCATGAAGATATGGTTCAAAGTTTCTAAGTTTGCACCCACCTTTTCCTTCAGACCCTTGTGTTATAATCCATCTGACCCTGGTCATTTGATCTTGTCCAGAGTGGATTGGTGTTCTCTTGCCATTTTCTAATCCATCACTAATCTGCATTTTACAATATTTCCTATATACCACATTTAACTGGCTAGCAAAAAGTTCATCTATTTCCTTTGGGTAGTTGGATGGCCTTGTAGTATACACCAATGCAATGTTATTTTTTTTTATATTGACCCAAATGCATTCACAATAGTTTTCATCATTGTTCTGTTCTATTTCTGTACAGATTTATTTATTTATTTATTTATTTATTTATTTATTTATTTATTTATTTAATTTATTTATTTGATTTGCCAATTGTTTACAAGATAAGTATAAGTGTATACATAGTTGTGAATACATGAAATGGGTACATATAAGAAAAATAAAAGAAGAATAAGAGAAACAATAGGACAGGGACGGTAGGCACGTTGGTGCGCTTATGCACGCCCTACAGACCTCTTAGGAAAGGGGTGAGGTCAATAGTAGACAGTCTAAGGTTAAAGTTTTGGGGTTTGGGGAAGAAACTACAGAGTCGGGTAGAGTATTCCAGACATTGACCACTCTATTGCTGAAGTCATATTTCCTGCAATCAAGTTTGGGTGCGGTTAACATTGAGTTTGTATCTATTGTGTGCTCTTGTGTTGTTATGGTTGAAGCTGAAGTATTCATTGACAGGTAGGACATTGCAATGTATGATTTTATATACCATGCTTAAATCAGACCGAAGACGGCGTAGTTCAAGGTTTTCTAGTTCTAGAATTTCAAGTCTGGTGGCATAAGGTATTCTACAATGAGTAGAGGAGTGGAGAACTCTTCTTGTGAAATATTTCTGGACTTTCTCAATTGTGCTAATATCAGATACGTAATGTGGGTTCCAGACTGATGAACTGTATTCGAATATTGGTCTAGCAATGTTTTGTATGCTCTGGTTAGTAGTGTGATATTACCAGAGAAAAAGCTACGATAAATTAGGTTAACAACTCTTAATGCCTTTTGGCTATGTGGTTGCAGTGGGCTCTAGCACTTAGATCATTAGAGGTGAGTATTCCAAGGTCCTTTACAGAGCTTGGGTCATCAACAAGATCTTGACTATTCAGCTTGTATTTTATTTTCTGATTTTTTTTTTTTTTTGCCAATATGTAAGACAGAGCATTTATTTGTTGAGATTTGAAGTTGCCATTTGTTTGACCATTCTGATACATAGTCAAGATCTTTTTTGTAGGGTAGCAGTATTGTCTGTGGTATTGAACAGCTTTACATCATCAGCAAAGAGAACGCAATTGCTCTTAATATGATCACAGAGGTCATTTATGTAGAGTATGAAGAGAGTTGGTCCTAGAACACTGCCTTGGGGACACCACTATTGACAGGTACTGAATTTGATAGGACGCTCCCGATTTTGACCATTTGTTGTCTGTTTGACAGGAATGCTTCTATCCAGTTATTCAGTTGTCCAGAGATACCATAGGATTTTATTTTTAGGAGTAGTTTGTCGTGTACCACTGAATCAAAGGCTTTACAGAAGTCTATATGTAGATTATGCGTCTATTGCTTTGCCCTGGTCGAGTTGTGTCGTCCATATGTTTTTGCAGTGTAAGAGTTGCAGATTACAGGATAGTTTTTTTCTGAAACCAAATTGTTTATTGGAGAGTAGGTTATTTGTCTCTAAGTGGAGGATGATGGATTGGTTAATAATTAATTCCATGACTTTACAGGTGACGCAGCATAAGGAGATTGGCCTGTAATTTTCAACAGGCCAATCTCAACAGGCCAATCTCTAATTTTCAAGATGTTTTTATTTCTTATATAAGGTGCAACTCCACCTCCTCATTTATTAGGTCTGTTTCATTTAAACAATTTAAATCCACTTAATTGAATATTCCATTCATGGGTTTCATCCACCAAGTTTCAGTAATGGCAATAATATCATACCTCCCCTCATGTACTTGGAATTCTAGCTCACCATTTTATTCCTCATGCATTGTGTCAACTCGTAAAACATTCCTATGCCTGTTTTCAAGATGCCATAAACAAGGGAAGAAATCTGAAGGGGTAGTACAACCAGAGGTACATTCAACCATTATCTTAAAAGACTGTAGCTGCACTACTGGATCTTCTGGCTGTGAAAATCCTTCATTGGAAAACATGATTGATGACACCCACTCCTTGAATGTGCTTTATTGGAGAATTGGATTAATGATACACCTAGGAAGGAAAGGGGAAACCGGGTCACATGTGACATATGCCAGAGTTGCTTCATTTAGGTTAATACTGGCATGTTGCTCCTAATAAATCCTTTGAGTTTTTTTGAAGCTTGGCTAGAGGCTCATGATTAAATTAGGCAATCGTCGAAATCCTAACACATTGTGCATTGGTGTATAGGCATTTGAGGCCTTTTGGATGACCCTGTGCTTGGTATCTACATAACCTTTTTGTGTCTGAGAAGCCACAAATTGACAAAAGCCATGATGCCTCACGTGTGGCTTTCAGTTATTTAATCCAATGTCTGAAGGTCACTTTGTTTCAGCTTTTTCCTTATTTGATGAATGTCCAGTTCAACAACAGTGCTGGAGAAGAAGTCTCCATCTCAGAAAAGGATTGGGATCTGCTCAAGTATGACCTTATCAACTGGGATCGGCCCCAATCGATCAACTGTCCTTCTGAATGTTGGGCAAATAAATCCTGGGCTTCCCAAGGTCAGGATGTCACCATTCACTCTGATGCAATTGTCTGGCCTACAAAGGTGAGATGGAAGATTCATTCTACCCTGGGGATGCAGAACTTCCAAACTAAATTATCAGGAAATCAGGAAATATGACAGCCATTTGGTGAAAAACCTGTTATGTATGTAAGACATTTGAGGTCAGATTTGTGTCAGGATTGGAAAGAACTTCTGTGTAACTGAGTTGCCCATTAGAGCAGGCAAAAGTGATTTCTTTTTCTTTTCTTTTTGTAAATTTTATTTGAGTTTTCACAAAAAGAAAAGAAATACAATTAAAACATCTTTTTGGAAAGCAGGATAATCCCGGTTACATTTCTTCGTACAGACACAAAATTTAAGTTCATGCTCATTTTTATATTCTATTCCATATCTTATTACTATATTACATTTTCTACATGGCTTCTCCCCTCTTTTAATTTTCTTCTCATTTTTATTTTATTTATTTCATCTCAATCCAAATCATTATATTTATATTTTTTGTCTGTCCTGTTTCAATTGTCTATTATCTTTCTCATTAAACAAATGCCAAAGGGAGAATAGAGATTTCTTTGGACATTAAAATTTTTTTTCTATAAGCAGTGAAGGAGAGAAAAAGAATAAGGGCAGGATCTGGAAGGGAGGAGACTGCCTGACTTTAAAAGAATCTAAAGTAAAATTTCAATAAGACTTCTAAAAGATACATTTTAACTGAAACTTTGCAACTAAATAGTAACCCCAGGAAAAGAAAGTGGGGAAAAAAAAGAAAGAGCAAAAAAGAAACAGGTTTTGTGTATTTGGATTACTTGGTGACTTTTGGATTTTTGGGTATAATAATTGAATGACTAAAATCAATCAGGTGGTTGTTTAAAAATTTCTACAATGGCATCACTTTTGGATGAATTGAAATGAAACTTAAAAAGTACAAAGAAGATGTGCACAAGAAGGATGGTTTCTTTTGGCTTCTTTTCAATTCTTAGAAATGGAGATCTGGAACTATGAGAAACATCAAGAAAAGACTGCAAAACAAGAAGACTGGGACAAAGAAGAAGCCATCTTTAATGAACAAGTAACTCTATGTGGGGAAGAAAAGGGAAAGGGGGGAAAGAGGATGGAGAATTTAAGTCTTAAAAACAACCAAAGAAAAGAAAAATAATTCAAAAATAAGTATAATACTGGAAAGCAACAGAAAAGGGGAATACAGAAGAGGGAAATAGAGGTAGAGAGACAAGGGGGTAAAAAGGGGAGAGAGAAGAAGAGAGGGAAAAGGAAAGGAAAAGAAGTTGCAACAGTGATTTCTAAGGACCCTTCTCATTATAGAATTAAAAGAGGACCCAAAACCGAATAATCAGGGTTCATTGTAATGAGTATTATTATTTATTTAATACTATGCATTGGAGGAATCTCCTCCAGGGAAGCAATGGGGTGCCCTACTATTTAAACAAATCAAGAGAGATGAACAGGTAGCATAGAAGATGTAATTCATAGATATTCAAAATTGGTAAAACTCAAATTAATGCCCAGCCCATCTACTGTTATTATTCTAAATGAAAATATTGTATTAATAAAAGAAATCAGTTACATGGAAACAGAAATATTGATCAATCATACCGCAAACCAAGTTCTTCATAGTTGCCTCAAATTACCACCAATTTCCTCTGTTTCTGTTTTACTAACACATCGCCGAATCCTCAAAGAACTTACTTCTTCATGTTGTTCAGTTGGATTCTCATGGGTTGTTGTGTCATAAAAGCTGTAGCTCAATGTCACAAGTCTTCATTTGCATGCCAAAATCTGAGCTCCAATCTCCAGCATCCACAGGTGGGTCTGTATCCCACAAGAACAGTTCCTGGTTGATGATAGACTCTGGTGAACCATTTTAATTGAATGTGGAAGTGGATAAAGAGGCATGTCCATTGTTACAGTCATCTAAAAGCATTTCTTTTTTTTTAGAAGGTGCCCTTTGCCAGGTGTGGCATGAAGAGGTGCCAGGAGGAGAGAGGAGAAGAGTTCCAGAGGGCGCAGCAGGTTTGTTGCTACCTATGTACCCTTCTTGTTCAGATGGGAGCATTTCTGATCTGACAGATAGAGCATATTTCAAATATAGACTATCCAGGATCAATGAACCATTCCGTGAATCAAAATATTGATTTCTTTTTTTATCATTGTTCATAGAATTGAGAGGTTTAAAGTTTCAGGGTACAGAGATTTTCCCTGTAAATCACTTCTTCCCCTTTTTCAGAATACTACTTTGCTGCACAATTGTATATCCTTTTCCTGTAACCTAATTTTAACCGTTCCTTCATGACATTCAGTGCACCTTTTTTATGTCTTACTCTGT
>NC_142009.1:340479212-340567173 GCF_049901735.1 Notechis scutatus | reverse complement strand
TGGTAGTGTGATAAGATATTACAATTGTCACTCTAGGAAAGGTAACTCACCTTGGTTCAAAGAATGGAGACTGAAGAATGATCTACAGCGGAATGGTACATCTGAGAGAAGCTCTTGATTCTGTCCTCAAGAAATCCTCCATCATTCAAAGTGATTGGTTTTGAAGTATTTATTTAAAGTACTGATGGCCCACTCAAATAATAGCTAGACTGGGCAGAATACAACTAATACAACTAATACAACATTATGAAGAGAAGAAAGGGTGTATTATTAGAAACCATCTAGGTACCCCATAGCTGAAACACATATCCATTGGCCAGTTTGGAAAACACCGTTTAGATCAAGGGTCTTCAAACTTGGCAAGTTTAAGACTTGTGGACTTCAATTCCCAGAACTCCTGAGCTAACATGACTGGAGGAGGAATTCTGGGAGTTGAAGTCCACAAGTCTTAAAGCTGTCAAGCTTGAAGACCCCTCATTTAGATAGAGGCCATGTGAAGCAGTTCAAGAAAATTTCAGAGAGTTTCTGACACTAAAAGAGTTTGGTGGTGGAAGCAAAAACAATTGATTCCACAGAGATTTAAAAGAGTTTGCTCCATGTATATTCTACATTAAGGGGATTGGACTAGGTGATCTCCAAGTTCTCTTCCAACTCTAAAGCTTTATGACTCTCCAATCAAAGCTGTCAAATTCACAGAAAGAGACACACAATTGTGGCTTCACAAATAAGTTTTCCTCTTGCCAGATGCCACCAACTACAGAGTTATGGAGTAACTTTGTAGACATTTCTCTCTCTTAGGATTCATAAAACACTAGTAATTCTTACTTCATCTCAGTAGATTTCCAGAGATTAACCCTCCCTAGGCATAAAGAGATTTGTGTCCGGTCAAAACATGTTTACTTAGTATGCTCTGAATAATATAGCTGTATCCCACGAACGAAAAGTCTGTGAATAATATAGCTGTATCCCTAAGGAGTTACAGCTGAGATCAATGCTTATCTTGAAGACTTCAACTCCTACTTGAGTCTTGTGAAGCCATCAGAGCATCAAATTGCCTACATCATCCTCCATTGACTTGCTCTAGGGCATTCTGTGGACAATGAGTTGGCTTTTAGCATTGCTTTGGATCTTGCCTGCAGCAGTTGTGACAGATCTGCAGCCAAATTGCTTCTGGAGGAGATCTTTTCAAGCACAAAAAGACTATTACAAACCTGGAGATCTCATTATTGGTGGAAACCTGCCTCTCTCCATTACTGTAGTTCTACAGTTCCTATATGAGCCTCCTGGTGATTGGGATATTCTTTGTCTGTAAGTGTTTCCTTGATTGTCTTTTTTTCTCAATGCAATGTGGAAAGGGCAGTCTTGAGGATGGGGCAGATGTAACTCTTACCTAGCCTATATGTCAGCATTCCAACTAACAAACTCCTAACCAATAAATAGAATGGAATGGAATGGAATGGAGTAGAATGGAATGGAATGGAATAGAATTCTTTATTGGCCAAGTGTGATTGGACACCCAAGGAATCAATATTGTTGAGTTTAAACTTCTGCCTCTCTATGCAATCTCCCCTCCCAATTTCCCAGCCTCAAGATGTGGAAGTCTTGAAGCTCCCAAGTAATATGGCTTCCAATATGGCTGACACTAGGTTGATGTAGAGCCTTCCTAATTACAACACATTGATTCTATCTGATGAATTCACCTCCCTCCAATTCCTTTCTCAAGCCCTCTGACTCTTCAGTGGTGAAGAAATGCTTATCACTTGAACAGGGAGTCAGCCTTTTCTCCATGTTCCTGAAGACACTTTGCAGAAAAGCCTGTTTAGTCTGAACTTGGGGGAAAATAACGCTAGGATCCTCTATCTTATTGTTGGACTAAATTTCCAAAGTTGGCTTTTTTCACTTTCTTAGTGTAGTAAGAAATGAAGAAGTTTCTTGGTTGAGACGTGAAACATTTATATTATTTATAAAGCCACCTGATCAGAAAAGTCTCCAGTAATGTAATAATAGGTGAAAGGTGCCAGCTTGGGAAAAAATATTAGGGAATGTAGGGCAGAGGTTGCCAGCCTATAAAGTTTTTCATGACTGGATATAATAAAGGGCATAGTTTCATCAAGATAATAAGCCACTTTCCTAAACTGGATTGAGAGGTTCATCTTGAAAAAAACCAATACTGACTTGAATGGAGTTCATGCTGTAAATTATAACTTGCACATCAACTCACAGAAATGTGCTGCTGAGACAGGGAAAGGAGCTTCATCCTACACTGTTTGCTTTAGTAATGGGAATCAATATTGATTGACAGCCACCCTGTTTCTGACAGCAGTAAAATCACTTGTCAGCAGCTACCTCAGGCTTGCTTGTGCTTTGCTGATTGCAGTGACAGTCTACCATGATCTATGGGGATGGGGGGGACAAAGCAGGGAGAGCTTGGGAAACTGAAAGTAGATGTTGTGCCATCTCAGGAAGCTGCTTCAAGGTTGCCCAACTGGAAGAAGGAGGGAGCAGCATACCAGAACATGCTTGAACTGACTGTTAACAAAACAGTTTGCAAGATTTTAATTGGTTACCTTGGGGTGGGAAATGAAAGACTGTTAAAAAGGGGAAAGGAGAGGGAAATATAACCTAGGGATTTTGGCATGCAAATCTCAGTTCTGGCTATGCATTGTTACAATATACATGACCTCTAATAAAAATATACCTTTCTCAGCAAATGGAGCCAAAGATTGCTTTCCTCTTAGAGGTTTAAGTTTGTGGCAGGTCTCACAAAACTAATGTCAGCCTTGGAAGCCATTTTTACTTGGAAGCTCCAAGGCTGCCACATTTAGTGCCTAGGAATTTGGAAGCGGGGATTTTATAGTGAGGTACCAGACTAGACACAACAACATCCTTTCTCAGAGAGTCAAGGACAAATTGCCCTGCACCTGGAGTGGAGGGACTGAAGGGATGTCTCCAGTTGGGATGACAATTTGATTGGGCCATGTGATGGGCTGGTGGATGCAGCGGATGGAACTTTGATTTCTCTTTTGGGAAAGGAAAACCCAGAACTCTCAGATTTGGGTTTTCCCAGATGTGCCAATATGACAACTCTAATAAAATGGAACTTTGAGGAAATGTTTGTCTCGGAGTTTATTGGTTTGGACTTGGTTAGTTGGTATGCTGACAACTAATTTATATTGACCTCTTTTATGATTAATTCCTAGAATTCTGATAATGCTTTCTTAATCAGATAAACATCTCTCTTCTGCTTCTGTCTAATTTTTGTCTTCTAACACTTGCAACAAAGACCTATTCCCAAGAACTACCAACATGTCCTGGCCTTGGCATTTGCCATTCAAGAGATCAACAAAGATCCACACCTTCTCCCCAACATCACCCTGGGCTTCCACATCTATGAAGATAATCTCTATGGAAGCATGGCCCAAGATGTCAGCGTGTCCTTGCTCTCCAGCAGGGGGAAAGTGTTTCCTAACTACAAATGTGACACACAGGATAATCTTCTTTCTGTCCTTGGGGGTCTCAGCTCCAGAATCTCATACCAGATGGCCACCATATTTGGCAATTTCAAGGTTTCTCAGGTACTTGGACATGTAATATGATGGAAGGGTGAATGCAGACGTAAGGAAGTTCTGCTTTGTGTGGTTCCTGTTGACAACTTACAGAGCCAATTCTGTGACCGATAGAAAACATCTCATGAAGATACAAAGTTGTGGGCATGAGGGGGTCTAGATTGGATATAATGCTAGATGTGCTTAACATTCTGATCCAGATTCCCAAACATGACAAACCCTCTGAAGCAATGATTTCTTTATTAGGAGCACCAAAAGCCCTGGCAAAATGTATCTCTCTCACCACAGGTTAACAAGTCTGTCCAACAGGGAGATGAATAGTTATCTGCCACATCTCTTCATCTCTGCCCCCTGCCTTTTATCCCCAGAGCTAGGGAGGAGCTTTGCTAGCAGAAGTGGCTTTTCCATCCCAAGGACCGGCCCATAGATTTCTCCTGCTCTCCTCTCTTTTGCCTTCTGTGCATCCGTGCATCAGGCACTGGATCCAGCTGTTCCTCTTCTTCCTCATCAGCCACCTCCAGACTTTGGGGCTGTTGACTCTCCATCTGAGGGCTGATGGATGGTCAGGGCTCCGCCTCTGTCTTTCTCTCTGCCAGCTCTGTTCCTTCTTCCTCCTCAGAGCTCTCAGGTTGCCTTGATGCTGACCCTGACTCCCATGCCTCCTCCTCCTCCTCCTCCTCCTCCAATTCAGTTGCTGGAGGGGATGGTGGCCAACAGGCCACAACACTTAATAACAAAAAATACAGGTAGCATTTTTCTTGATTAACTTCTTTTTTTCTCTCTATCTCCACCCTCAGCTAGGTTATCGCTTCTGTGACCCTGTTTTGAGTGATAAGATCCAGTTCCCCACCTTCTACCAGATTGATCCCCAATATCACCTACAGAATGCAGCCATTGTCCAGCTCCTTCTGTATTTCCAGTGGAACTGGATTGGGATTGTTGTTCCAACCTCAGAGAACATTGAACATTTTCTCCAAATGTTGACCGCCACCCTTGCCCAGAATGATATTTGCATACATTTTGTAAAATACATCAAGTTCCGAATCTCAATATTCAATGACTTGCAAGGAGATCAATTAGATGTGCTTTGGGCCATTTTGAACAGTAACGCTCAGGTTGTGATTATCTCAGGGGATGCAATGACACTTCAGAGCCTAATAATAACCCTCTCCTATTATGAAGAAGAGAACCAAGCTACTTCTGCAAAGGTCTGGATCCTGACCACCCAATGGGAATTTTCAGCTATTGGCTATCACTACGAGTGGGGGAAACTAAAATCTCTCCATGGTGCTTTGTCTTTGACAGTCCACACAAACCCGGTGCCAGGATTCAAGAATTATCTATCGGCTCTGAATCCGCATGAACCCCATGGAGATGTCTTTCTCCCCAGTTGGTGGGAAGTTGTATTTGACTGTCAGATATTGAAGGCAGGTCTGGCCTCACCTGATGGCCGAAGGGTTTGCACTGGGGAGGAGGACCTGAACACCCTCCCGGCCTCTGTCTTTGATGGAAAGATGACCGGTTTCAGCTACAGCATCTACAACGCTGCCTATTCTGTGGCACATGCATTACACGCTGCATATATGTTGGAGTCACAACAGGCATTGAAGAGGGGTAGAAAGAAGCTACATCTTCACCTCTCTGTGAAGCCCTGGCAGGTAACTCTTCAGCTCTTCTTACACAGCTTTAAGATTCATGTACTTTTGCCTGTGATCTCCATTACCTTTTCTTTTCCCCAATGGCTGCTTTTCCCCTTTCTTTAAATCTCATACAAATTTTGAATTTTTTTTAAATGTTCATTTCTATTTCAACATTCATAACTGGAAAAAGAAGAATAATTCCTACACTGTTTTTCCTTAATTATTCCAGTTGCTGTAGATCTGTTTGAGTTTTCCATTGAAATTCCATTGCTGTATTTTGATAGTTCAATCCACATTATATTCTTTCTTTCTTTCTCTCTTCCTTCCTTCTTTCTTTCCTTTCTTCCTTCCTCCCTCCCTCCTTTCTTTCTTTCTTTCTTTCTTTCTTTCTTTCTTTCTTTCTTTCTTTCTTTCTTTCTTTCTTTCTTTCTTCCTTCCTTCCTTTCTTTCTTTCTTTCTTTCTTTCTTTCTTTCTTCTTTCTTTCTCTCTTCTTTCTCCTTTCTTTCTTTTTCTCTTTTTTCTTCTTTCTTTCTCTCTTTTTCTTCTTTCTTTCTCTTTTTTCTTTCCCTCCATCCTTCCTATTTCCTTCTTTCTTTCTCTTTCTCTCTAGCTTGCTCTCTTTCTCTTCTTTCTCTTCTTTCTTTCTTTCTTTCTTTCTTTCTTTCTTTCTTTCTTTCTTTCTTTCTTTCTTTCTTTCTTTCTTTCTTTCTTTTTTTCATTCTCTTTCTCTTTGTCTCTTTTTTCCCTCCTTTCCTCCTTCCTTTTTTATTTCTTTGTTCTTTCTTTTTGACTTTCTTTCTTTCTTTCTTTCTTTCTTTCTTTCTTTCTTTCTTTCTTTCTTTCTTTCTTTCTTTCTTTCTTTCTTTCTTTCTTTCTTTCTTTCTCCACCCTTCTCAATAGATAACTCTGAGTGGCATACAATTCAAAAAAATACATTACAATTAAAAATACAAAAAGCATTTTAAAATATGAAAAACATGAAAAAACATTCAGATTAAATAGACATGGGAGTAAGGTATCTGGCCAGTTAGCAATACAGTCAGAAAATGGAATGACATTGTCAGGATTCCAAGACATTATGAAAGAGTAACAGGGTTGGGATCATTCTAATTTCTAAAGGGAGGGTGTTCTATTGAGCAGGGGCCACTACAAAAAACACAGAGAGAGAGAGCATGTCTTCCAGTATCCCAAAAATGCTTTTTCAAGAGGCAACTGGACTTCCTTGTTTTTCTTTGAAGACATTTCACTTCTCATCCAAGAAGCTTCTTCAGCTCTGGATGACTGACAATATCCATAGGCATGTCTTCTGGTCATCACCAGCCAACATTATTTGGCTTTTATCTCTGGGATAGGAGAAAAACATGTATTATGCATATCGCAATTTTAAATATCTTTTATATAAAGTCTCTTCTCTTTAATGGACATTTTGGTTGTTGGTTTGATTGTTTTGCAATTCTAGATGCACGCCTTCTTGAGAAACCTCCTTTTCAACAACACTGCTGGGGAAGAAGTGTCCTTTTCAGAAACTGGGATGAAATACGCAGGATTTGACATCCTCAACTGGATCGTCTTTGCAAATATGTCGATCCTTCGACAGAAAGTTGGATGGGTCAATCCGGAGGCTCCTTCAGCTGAAAGTTTCAGCATCAACCCCAATGCCATTGTGTGGGCCAGCCAGGTCAGCTTTGGAAGCCATATCGAGACCAGATGCTCCCATGCTGCCACATTTTGAGCCTGAGAAAGTGGGAAGGGGGAATTTCTTGGAGTGTATGTAGTTAGACATAATAACATGCTTTTTCCAATTCAAGGTCATGTTATTTTGTGCATAAGTGAGGGGAAGATTTAAGTTGGGATGGATAGTGATGCGATGATGAATGCAGGGGATGGATTTGTAGTTTCTACTTATTGCAAGGAAGCCCAGAACTTTCAGATTTGGGATTCCACAGTTGTGCCAGTTACTATCCAAAATAAACTTTTGAGAAGATGTCTGTGTTGGAGTTGTTGGAGGTTTGCTGGAATGCTGACATGGGGAATAGATGTTGTTTACAGAAAAGTGGAGAGGAAGGATCAGGCTGTTGTGACTGCCAATTGGTAGAAATGGTGTAGGGTCTCCTGTTTGGGTAGGGTGGGGTTGGACTAGATGACGTACAAGGTCCCTTACAACTCTGTTAATCTGTATCTCTAAAATACTATTGCATGAAGGGAAGAGGAGGGGCTCCTTTTATGCAGACCCTGAAACCAAGCTGAATGTTTGCAATGTCTTTCCCCAACCTCTCCTTTTTTAAAACTAAGTTTCTTTTTTAAACTTGAAGTTGTCATCTTCCATTAAACAGTGTGTCGTCTGGGTACAAATGTTTCTGTGCTTTTACAATCAACATTTACAATATTCATTACATTGATAATAATTTTCTAATCTTACAATATTAATAATCTGCATTATAATGCTATTCATTTCTCTCTCTTAACATATCTTCTAATGAAAATATAATATTATATTAGATATGGTAATCTTAACAATGACATATAAGAATCACCATATGGTCTCATCTCTATCTTAACATATATTCTTTATTTCACTCATCTCCATTTATTTCTAACTTCTGTTTTTATTCTCCATCCATCCATAAAATAGCTCCCATGTCATATACAGTAATATTCAGTTTGTTCTTTCTCTTTTATAGCAAGCATTAATATGTTCATTTTTGCACATTCTAATATTTTCCTAATCACTTTCTCATCTGTAGGGATCTTATCTCTTTTCCAGTGTTGTGCAAATACAATTCTAGTGGAAGTTAATACATGTATAACTAAATATGCATTTCCTTTACTGTAGGTTTCGGGCAACGTCCCCAACAAAAATATTTCTGGTTTTAAATCGATATGCTGCATTATCATATTTTCCAACCACATTTGTATTTTTGTCCAATATTTTTTTGCCTCTACACTTGTCCACCACACATGATAATATGACCCTGGTATCTGATGGCATTTCCAACATTTAGCTGATTTGTCTTTAAACATCTTTGCCAGCCTTGCCATCTATAAAACATCTTATATAAGTTTTCTTTGTATGCGGTTGACCTTGTAAATGTATAATTCCTATCCCACAACTTCTGCCATTCATCTAGTTCTAGTGTGTGTAACCAATTTTTTTTGCCCATTTTATCATTGTCTTTTTCACGTATTCATCTTCCAATTTAAGACATAAGAATTTATTTATTTGTCATTACACTCGCAAGCGGGTGCAACGACATGAGGTGCTCTTCCACAAAGTAAAAACTGGACCAACACCACTAAAAATAAAAAAATTAAACTAAACACAACCAACCATACAATCATCTCTATGCAATTTAAAAATGTAAATATCCCATTACTCTCAGCCATTTAATTCCACAAAAATCTTATGACCCTGCATTCAAACTCAAAACTGCACTTGGATAAAAACTGTTCTTAAATCTGGTCGTCCTTGTTCTTTATACCCTAAATCTCCTTCTCGATGGTAATAGTTCAAAGAGCTGATGTCCCGGATGAGAGGATTCATTCAATATATTAAGTATCTTCCTCTTACGTCTATTCCTATACAGTTCTTCCAAAGAGGGGAGTGAGCAGCCAATGATGTTTTGGGCTGTCTTGATCACCCTCTGAATTGCCTTTTTCTCTGCCACTGTGCAGCTCGAGAACCATACACAGAGACAGTAGGATAATATACTCTCAATTGAACTCCGATAGAAGGTAGTCAGTAGACTCTCAGCCAGTTGTTGTTTCCTCAGAATCCTTAGTAAATACAACCGTTGTTATGCCTTCTTAATTAAAGCAGCGGTGTTTGCACTCCAGGTCAGGTTATTTGTAATGATGGTCCCGAGAAACTTACATTCAACCACCTGTTCCACACGAACTCCCTCTATATACAGTGGCTGAATGTCTGCTCTTTTTTCCTATAGTCCACTATAACCTCCTTGGTCTTCTTAATATTAAATAGAAGATTATTATTTTTGCACCAGCGGGATAGCTGTAATACTTCATCCCGATATGCAGACTCATCATCCCCAGAAATAAGTCCTACAAGCGTAGTATCGTCTGCAAATTTCATTATCCTATTGTTGGGATGTTTATTTGTGCAATCAGATGAATAGATGGAGAACAGTAGTGGACTAAGGACACAACCTTGTGGAGTGCCAATGCTAAGTGTCTTGACAGTAGAAATATAATCATTCAGTTTAACTCTTTGTGGACGATTTATTAAAAAGTCCAATATCCATAACCAAATAGAATCTGGAAAATCTAGATCTTTGAGCTTGGCTATTAATCTGTGCGGTATGATGGTATTGAAAGCAGAACTAAAATCTGCGATTTTAATAGACAGTTACCCCTCAACCTCTCCTAATCTTTCTCCTTTCAGAATAAGCCTTTTTCCCGTTGTGTGAAGCACTGCATTCCAGGACAAGCCAAAACAGTTGCAGACAGGAAACACTCTTGTTGCTACAAATGTATTTCTTGCCCAGAAGGGACCATTTCTAATCAAACAGGCAAGTTGCCCAAGGAGACTATTAAGCAGGAGTGAAGAGGTCTGGCATGGCTGCCTGGGGAGGAGTGAGAGAGAACATGAGGTGGCAAATCAGTTGAGCAAATCGACATGAAAACAATTCAGAACTTTTAAGAGTAGTCCATTGAATGCATCCTTCTTTAAGTTATTACCAGCAGCTTTTCAGGATTATGGGATGGATTTTTCCAGTCTTTTAGGGCAGCAGGAAAGATGAGCTTTAGCTTGTGTTCTTAGTGCTGCATTTATGACAAGATTTGCAAATTTAAAAAGAAAGGAAGATTAGGAGGATTCTCTCCTGGCAGAAACCATGATCTTCTTGAATGAAGGAATAACAGAATAACAGAATTGGAAGGGAGCTTCATTACTGGAAGCTTTCAAGAAGAGTGGACTGCCATCTGTCAGAAATAGTGTAGCGTCTCCTGATTGGCAGGGGGTTGCACTAGTGTCAACTCATAAAACATTTATATGCCTGTTTTAGAGTTTCCATGAACAAAGGGAATTGGACCGGATGGAATATGTGCCTACTTCTTAAGAAAGCTATCCACTGCCATAGCCAAACCTCTAAGCATAATCTTTGAAAAATCTTTCAGGACCAGCTCCTTGCCTAACCTATGGTCACAAGCCACAGTCATCCCCATCTTCAAAAAGGGAGACCCAAGCCTAGTTGAAAAGGGGCGGGGAGAGAAATTTGAAAGAGCAGTGCAGCAGTTTAAAACCAAAAGTGCATCCCATTCTTATCTTGCAAAGAATGTAACTAAACTACCAGAATTTCTGCCATGAATAATGAATTACGTGTCTCAGAATTGGCTTCATACAGGTCATGGACTTCCCGCCATGGTGCAGGACTTCTTCCAAGATTGATTCCATTGGATCTGTTGTGATTAGCCAGCAGCAGGTGCAAACGGTGGAGGAGAACGAGGACTCGGATGAGGGGCTGGGACCATCAGGGAGTGGATTGCTGCCTTCAGGGATTGTGGGGACTGGCAGCAGTGATGAGGAGGTTCCCAAGGAGCCTGTGCCAAGTGCATGTGAGCACAGGATGATTTGTAGAAGAGAACAGCTGGAGCAGCACAGGCAACTCGGGAGTAAGGATGCAACGTAATGTTCCCTCCCTCCAGGGAATATAAGCCGAGTTTCAAAAGGGTTTTGCCTTTGCAGAAGGCAAAAATGCTCTAAGAACCCAGAATTGTGTGTAGAGACTCTGGCTTATCTAAAAAATTCTGTCAAGGCTTTTCTGGTTGGACTAATTGGCTGCAAGCCATCTTTTATCTACAAAGAAGTTTATTTGTAGATGAAAGCTGTGAAGCTTTCAGTTGCTGCATCTGTTTGAGATTCTCTTGCTGGTAATAGGGTTGGGTCAGAACAGGATCTTTCTGCATTACGCACAGCAGAACTAAAGAGATGGGGAACATAGGACATTCCAGCCGATTTATTGGGAAAATGACTCACCTCAAAAATAAATCCTGGTTATCTGATTAATGTATGCTAGATGCAGCTCGGTGTATCCCCTGCCCAGAAGACCAACACCCGAACAAGAACCACATCCTGTGCATTCCCAAGACCATGAACTTTCTCTCCTATGAGGATACACTTGGCTTTGTTTTAGTTTCTCTAGCTCTTGTCTTCTCTTTGATCACAATCTTCGTGTTGGCAGCCTTCATCAAACACCGCAACACCCCCATCGTCAAGGCCAACAATCGCAATCTCACCTATATCCTCCTGGTCTCTCTCCTCCTCTGCTTCCTCTGCTCCTTCCTCTTCATCGGACGGCCAAGGAACCTCACCTGTCTCCTCCGACAAACCACTTTTGGCATCGTCTTCTCCACTGCCATTTCATCTGTGTTGGCAAAAACTCTGACTGTCGTGCTGGCCTTCATGGCTACTCAGCCAGGAAACAGGGCAAGAAAATTCTTGGGGAAGCAAATGATCATAGCCCTGGCTTGTCCCCTTGTGCAAACAGCTCTTTGTGCCTCCTGGCTGGCAATCTCCCCCCCATTTACTAATTTGGACTTTCATTCTGTGAAGGGAGAAATCGTGATGGAATGCAATGAAGGTTCAGTCACCATGTTTTATGCTGTGCTGGGCTACATGAGTTTTCTGAGTTTCATTAGCTTCATAGTGGCTTTTCTGGCCAGGAAGCTGCCTGACAGCTTTAACGAAGCCAAGTTCATTACTTTCAGCATGCTGGTCTTCTGCAGCGTTTGGATCTCCTTCCTCCCCACCTATCTGAGCACCAAAGGAAAGTCCATGGTGGCCGTGGAGATCTTCTCCATCTTGGCCTCTGCGGCTGGTCTGCTGAGTTGTATCTTTCTCCCCAAATGCTACGTTATAGTGCTGAGGCCAGATCTGAACAATAGAAGTCACCTCATGGGGAAAGTTAAGTAAGAAAACAAGAAAACATAAAGTCCCATCTGTACAGGTTAATATAGACATTTCCACTCCAACTATGTCCAGACACAACAAGCACAAAAGTGACATTGAGGTTTTCCTGTTTTTGTTGACTCTATCTGACTCTAACCATGTGACCTATTGACAAAGTTCTGCCAGAAGCCTTTCAATTTTATTCAAACCTATAAACAAAAATATCAGAAAAAACTCCTCTTTTTAGGTTTAAATTCCCCCCCTTTTTTATCCTGAAAACAATAACCTTTAATTATTGTGCTTTGTAATGTTACATTAACATTTTCGTCATTTGCAGTACTTCAAAGCTTGAGCAGCTGAGTTAATATTTTTAACTAATGTGCTAATAATTCCCATTGCAGACAGTGAGGATTGCTCATCCAATCAGGAGAATGTTCATGGTAACCTCACATTTTTTTTAGTATTTATTTGATTTGTCAATCGCTTACAAGATACAGGTATAAGAAGAAACATAATTTTGAATACATGAGATAGATACTTATAAGAAAAATTAAAAAAAACAATAGGACAGGGACAGTAGGCACAATTGGGGTGCTTATGCATACCCCCTACAGGCCTCTTAGGAAGAGGGTGAGGTCAATAGTAGACAGTCTAAGGTTAAGGTTTTTGGGGTTTCGGGAAGAAACCACAGAGTCAGGTAGAGTATTCCAGACATTGACCACTCTGTTGCTGAAGTCGTATTTCCTGCAATCAAGTTTGGTGCAATTAACCTTGAGTTTGTATCTATTGTTTGCTCTTATATTGTTATGGTTGAAGCTGAAGTATTAATTGACAGGTAGGACATTGCAATGTATGATATTTAGATCAATATACTATATTTAGATCAGACGGGAGGCGGCATAGTTCTAGGTTTTCTAGGTCTAGAGTTTCAAGTCTGGTGGCTCTTCTTGTGAAATAATTCTGGACTTTTTCAATTGTTTTAATATCAGATACATGATGTAGGTTCCAGACTGATGAGCTGTATTCAAGTATAGGTCTAGCAAAAGTTTTGTATGCTCTAGTTAGCAATTTTCATTGCAGTGAACAAGGACATACATTTGATTTTGCAGCTACTAAGATTGTTGGCTGAGCAGGGACAACAATCACCAGGGAAATGATTGAATCCTGGGAAATGGGCCCCTTATCACTCAACAGGAGTGCTGATTATTGGGTACTTAGAAGCTGAGGGCACAGCAACACAAGGAAACAACAAGCAAAGGCCTAATAGCCGGCCATCAACACCCTGATTAACAACTAAAACCCACACATAACAAGGCACTACATAAATACTACACATGGAACAGTCCAGTGCACACATTTTGCACAGAAAGAAGTTCCTTTCTGGAGGAAAGCCATTCTACTGATTAATTGTTCTAACTGTCAGGATTCATGTTCCAAGTAATGCAGTCATCACAAAATGAACTCAGAGGCATTCTAACTCCTCAAAGAACTATTTTATTTAATTACACATCATGGCATTAACTGGGTGGAAGCCAGTCCTGAAAGTTTCCCGGGCTTCCATGTTACTATAACCAAGTTTCTCATATTTCCAAAACAAGAAGTCACATTGTCCAACCAGGTTATGGAATAGTTTCCTGGCAAATTTGCTCCTCCTTTCTCCAGCGGAGCAGGAGTTGGAATGCATGCCCAATTCCTGCCACTATTTTTCATATATTTTAGCCTCCAGTCTCCTAATCATCTTGCTCTTCTCTGCACTTTTTCTAGAGTCTCGATATATGTAGTGTCCAGTAATGCAGATGTACTGTCTTCTTCTTCTTCTTCCTCCTCCTCCTCCTCCTCCTCCTCCTCCTCCTCCTCTTCCTCTTCTTCTTCTTCTTCTTCTTCTTCTTCTTCTTCTTCTTCTTCTTCTTCTTCTTCTTCTTCTTCTTCTTCTTCTTCTTCTTCTTCTTCTTCTTCTTCTTCTTCTTCTTCTTCTTCTTCTTCTTCTTCTTCTTCTTCTTCTTCTTCTTCTTCTTCTTCTTCTTCTTCTTCTTCTTCTTCTTCTGTACAATAATATTAATATACAATAAGAAGATACTTGGTTGATACCTAGGATACTGGTATCCTCTGCACCAGTTACTGGTATTTGTGATGTATTTTTAGATGTTCAGTTGACTGAGTTTCATGTTTAACGAATAAAAGAGATAATATACAATCTGTCAGCTTTGAAATCCTTATTGAAAGCTGCCACAGAGCTGCGGAGGATGGAAGGGCACTGTTGCTGTTTGAGTAGCTTTCAGTAGACAAAATAGATATATAAAACCTTCAAGGTCATTCTCTATGGCATAGCAAGAATTGTAGCTGAAGGGTGATTGGTTCACGTGATTTATGATGTGATAGAAAAGGGGTGGGTGTAGGTTAAGTCTTGTGGGAAGTCTGGGAGGAAACTTTAGTTTCAGAATTCCACAGATGTGCCAAGCTTCTGTTTTAATAAAGCACTTTGAGATTACGGTTGTCTCAGAGTTACGGATTGGAATGGATAATTTCTGGAACCCTGACATTATCGTGTATTTACTCATGTCTGTCTTTCAATCTTCTCTGTCTCTGGGATTTCCCACCACTTTATTGATGGACAGCAAAGAAAACCTTGGCCTCCCACCATCCCACCATTGGATTTCCTGTGTCTCATTTTTTTTCCTCCAGACCCTTCCTTCAATTTGATGAAAACTTCATATGTTTTTCCCTCTTCTGATGTACAAAGTGAAGCATGGCTAAGTGCATAGGATGTTATTCTTCCTTGCAATTATCAAATGTACAATAATTCTTAATTTATCCTCTGTGGATTTCCACCCACAAAAGTCTTTCAAGAACAAAAAACCTGCTTAAAAAATAAAGTTCTGAATTATCCCAATGGGGACTGGATATATCAACTTTGCTTGTCTTGCAAAGAGGTAATTTCTTGCAATCAATGATGTTTAATTGGCCTCAGTTTTCTCTTAGGTGGCAACTCAAAAACTCAAATTAACGCCCAGCCCATCTACTGTTATTATTCTAAATGAAAATATTGTATTAATAAAAGAAATCAGTTACATGGAAACAGAAACATTGATCAATCATACTGCAAACCAAGTTCTTCATAGTTGCCTAAATTACCACCAATTTCTTCTGTTTCTGTTTTGCTAACGCACACCGAATCCTCAAAGAACTTACTTCTTCATGCTGTTCAGTTGGATTCTCATAGATTGTTGTGTCATAAAAGCTGTAGCTCAATGTCACAAGTCTTCATTTGCATGCCAAAATCTGAGCTCCAATCTCCAGCATCCACAGGTGGGTCTGTATCCCACAAGAACAGTTCCTGGTTGATGATAGACTCTGGTGAACCATTTTAATTGAATGTGGAAGTGGATAAACGAAGCATGTCCTTTGTAACAGTCATCTAAAGCATTTCTCTTTTCTTTTTAGAAGGTGCCCTTTGCCAGGTGTGGCATGAAGAGGTGCCAGGCAGGAGAGAGGAGAAGAGTTCCAGAGGGCGAGCAGGTTTGCTGCTACCTATGTACCCCTTGTTCAGATGGGAGCGTTTCTGATCTGACAGGTAGAGCATATTTCAAATATAGACCATCCAGGATCAATGAACCATTCCGTGAATCAGAATATTGATTTCTTTTTATCATTGTTCATAGAATTGATAGGCTTCAAAGTTTCAGGGTACAGAGATTTTCCCTGTAAATCACTTCTTCCCCTTTTCAGAATACTTGCTGCACAATTGTATATCCTTTTCCTTGTAACCAATTTGACCGTTCCTTCTCATGACATTCAGTGCACCTTTTTATGTCTTACTCTGTTACATTTTGGACATTCACAGTGCACAATATAATGGACACACAAACACACAAATGTGCAATATTTCTGGCTGACAGATATATCAGTCTTTTTGTAGTTCCAGTATGAAGTGGTTATGATAGTCATGCAAGTGTCCAGTGTACAGACAGGGCCTTTTCCCACAACTAATTGTTTAGACCAACTGGAGATGAATCTTCGACCAAACTAACCTTGCATCATTAACAAAGAAGGAGAATTGATCCACCATGAAATGCACAATAGGTCATTCCATCACTTGCTTTGCGAGCTGGCCATAGCAGAAAAAGGGACGGTCATGTCACCCCTAAGGTGAGATAATGCTCATGGCAGATGTTTCTTAAATGATTATGTAAAGATTTTTAATTTCAGATGCAGCTGATTGTGCTCCTTGCCCAGAAGATGAATACCTCAACAAGGATAAGGTCCACAGCATTCCCAAGAAGCTCCACTTCCTTGCATATGAAGACCCCCTGGGGTATGCTTTATCCTCTTTAGCTCTTTTCTTTTCTCTGAGCACAACTGCTATTCTGGTGATTTTCCATAAACATCATGACACACCAATTGTCAAGGCTAACAACAGAGATCTCAGCTACATCCTCCTGTTCTCCCTCCTGCTCTGCTTCCTCTGCTCCTTCCTCTTCATTGGTCCACCCAGGAAGCTCACCTGTCTCTTCCGACATACTGCCTTTGCCATTCTCTTTTCCCTTGCAGTTTCCTGTGTGTTGGCAAAAACTGTCGTGGTGGTTCTGGCCTTCATGGCTACCAAGCCACGGAACAAGGCAAGGAAATTCTTAGGAAAACCACTGACCATCTCTATCGTCTTAAGCTGTCCCCTTATCCAAGCACTTATTTGTGTCACCTGGTTGATAACTTATTCCCCATTTCCCAACTTGGACTTCCACTCCTTGGTCAGAGAGACCATCATAGAATGTAATGAAGGCTCAGCTTCAATGTTTTACACTATTCTGGCCTACCTGGGTTTCCTGGCCCTTATCAGTTTTACGGTGGCCTTTCTGGCTAGGAAATTGCCTGATAGCTTTAATGAAGCCAAGTTCATTACTTTTAGCATGCTGGTCTTTTGCAGCGTTTGGCTCACCTTCCTCCCCACCTACCTGAGCACCAAAGGGAAGTCCATGGTGGCCGTGCAGATCTTCTCCATCTTGGCCTTTGGCGCTGGTCTCTTGGCTTGTATCTTTTTCCCCAAATGCTACATTATTGTACTCAGGCCCCATCTGAATCATAAAGATAATATAATGAGGCAGAAGAATTGCTGATTTAGGTGGAGATTGGGCACTGTGATTTTGGGATATTTTGTGTTCGATCTGATTTCTAAAATAAATCATGAAATGTAAGGAAATGTTGTCCATTAAATAATTGGAAATGTTATGTGACTAATCTGCTAAGTATCTTTTAATCAGCAAATGTCGTCCATCCTTTTATTTTTCAGACTTTTTAGTTGTCCGCAGTGAGGGCCCAGTAATCAAGATATAAGTAAACTTTTGCATTAAATATGTGGACATTAGTTCCCAATAGGACAATTTCTCACTTCATTTATTTTAATCCAAAGAGGCTTTAATTTCTTTTCTTGTTGGGTTCATTACCCAGGCTGATAAGCATGTTCCCTAAGTATGAGGATTTGGGGATCAGAGATCAGAGGGTCCTGCTTGTTCATTTCATACCACTCTATTCTCTCTTCCTTTTCACTTTGCTCCAGTGGCTGAACAATTTCCCAATTTGTTTCTAGCACCTTAATCAATTTGTTTCTCTCTTGGAGAAGCTTCTTCAGGTCTGAGCATAAGACTCCCATGGTGGTCACAACACAGATTTACTAAAGGCCATCATTCATTACTGATTCCTAATTTTTTTTAAAGTACCACACAATGGAAAAGATTGAACTTTTCTTTGAGTTTTTGTTATTATGACTTTATGTCCAAATTAATATTATAAGTCCTTTATCCTCAAACTAACCTCTATTGTCCTCACCGTGCCTACCATCCCTGTCCTATTGTTCGTAATTATTAGTTCCTATTTCTTGTATTTAAAGTTATGTTTATTCTTGTTTCTGTTATATTGTAAGATTTTGACAAATAAATAAATGAATAAATAAGTCACCTTCTTCACTAGTTCAGCACAGTCTCTAAGATGTTGTCACTGCCTACTTTTGTATGGTTGATAATCATCCTGATGAAAACATCTGGAAAGACAGGTCATGCCCCCACATATAATTTGTGTATATATTATTGTTTTTCTCAGTCCTCATGAACAGTTCTGTAAAGACAGGGAATTCTACCGAATTTCTTTAATTTTCCTCTTTCTTGAGAAAAGGACAAAGATCCGAAGATCCCTAGAACAAGCATTTCTTTCAGGAGGCCCTGAAAACAAAGAAAACAATCAGCTACATCTTTTTCAATATTCCAGGTGAAATATTGATGACCCACTCAAACAACAAACTGGGCAGAATACATCTAAGTCATAAAGAAAAGAAGAAAGTGCGTGGTTATTAAGACCCATCTAGGTATCCCATAGCTGAAACACATCTCCATTAACTAATTTGAGAAACACCACTAGGATAAAGGCCATGTGTCAGCTTTGGAAGCCATATTAGCACCAGATGCTTCCACACTGTTACATTCTTGAGCCTGGGAAAATGGGAGGGGGATTTCTTTGAGTATATGTGATTAGACCAGAGGTGGTATTCAGCAGGTTTTGACCAGTTCTGGAGAACCAATAGCGGAAATTTTGAGTAGTTCAGAGAACTGGTAAATACCACCTCTGACTAGAGATTTTACAGTATCCTTCCCCTGCCATGCCCACCAAACCACGCCCACAGAACCGGTAGTAAAGAAAATTTGAATCCCACCACTGGATTATACATAATAGCATTCTTCTTCTAAGTCAAGATCATGTTATTTCTGCACCTGGTGGAGAGGACGTCTCAAGTTGGAACTGATGGTGATTGGGGCATGTGATGCAATGATGGGTGCAAGGGGTGGGTTTGTGATTTTTTACTTATTGCAAGGAAATCTGGAACTTTCAGATTTGGGATTTCCCAGATGTGTCAGTTTATTACTCTAATAAAAAGAACCTTGGAGAGGATGTCTCTGAGTTATTTGTTGGAGTGGAGGTTTTCTGGAACAATGACACCATATGAGGCAGATCAAGGAAGTCTCGGGGAGTTTCTAAATCTAAAAGAGCAATACAAGTTTTGGTCTGGTAGTTGTGATGATAAGATATTACAATTGTCACTCTAGGAAAGGTAACTCACCTTGGTTCAAAGAATGGAGACTAAAGAATGATCTACAGCAGAATGGTACATCTGAGAGAAGCTCTTGATTCTGTCCTCAAGAAATCCTCCATCGTTCAAAGTAATTGGTTTTGAAGTATTTATTTAAAATATTGATGGCCCACTCAAATAATAGCTAGACTGGGCAGAATACAACTAATACAACTAATACAACATTATGAAGAGAAGAAAGGGTGTGATTATTAGAAACCACCTAGGTACCCCATAATTGAAACACATATCCATTGGCCAGTTTGGAAAACACCGTTTAGATAAATGGTCTTCAAACTTGGCAAGTTTAAGACTTGTGGACTTCAATTCCCAGAATTCCTGAGCTAACATGACTGGAGGAGGAATTCTGGGAGTTGAAGTCCACAAGTCTTAAAGCTGTCAAGCTTGAAGACCCCTCATTTAGATAGAGGCCATGTGAAATTTCAGAGAGTTTCTGACACTAAAAGAGTTTGGTGGTGGAAGCAAAATTCCACCACCAAATATTCAATACCTAGAATCATCCAATGAGTTTCCATATCTCTGCAAATCATGCAGACCCAAACTGGATCTGTCTAAAAGAGTTGATACCACTGAAACCATTGAAACATCCCTTAACACCATGGTAGCATCCCTGGACGCCGTAAAAGAAAGAATATCCAACCTTGAAAAAAAAGACACAACGCAAAAACCTGAACATCCAATAGCTACAAACCACATCTCTACCCAACAACCACAACCCAATCCAAAACCCAATCCACAAATAAACACAACCCAGACAAATATTGATATCCCAATCCTCATCAGAGAAGGCGTTGAGCATGAACGGAAACGTCCAAACGCCATCTTATTTGGTCTAGAGGACATCAATGACAATGATAACATCACAACTGTCCGAAACATCATCAGTGATTATCAAGCATCAACCATCTCCGCTGATGAAATACTTGACATTTCCCGCATTGGCCGAGAGCTCAAAAACAGAGACGGCTCTGTGGCCCCACGCTTGTGCAGGGTCATTTGCAAAAATGAATCAAGCAAACGTAAATTCATTTACACTATAAATTCACTCGCCAAAACCAACACCAACCATAAGAACCTCCGTTGTCGCCCTGACCTAACCATACAGCAACATGCCCGCTCCCGTGTACTCCGCATCGAACTCAAAAACCGTCTAGACAATGGAGAGAAGGACCTGTACATTGACTACCATGCTGACTGTATCAAAAGTAAGCTACACAACCCGCAACTCAGCTTTAACCCTCAACCACAACCCTACCTCAACCGATCCACCATCACCCAAGACTAGGCATGCACGCCCCTAACTACCTCAATTCCAACTACTACTGGCCTTAAATGCAAACTACTCAATGCAAGAAGCCTCGTGAATAAAATACCTGAATTTTTCCTCCTACTAAATATGGCTAAATTCGACATTATATTTGTCTGTGAAACATGGCTCAATGCATCTCTCCCTGACTCCATTACCACAGTAAGGGACTATCATGTTTACCGATCAGATCGTGAAATTCGTAGAGGAGGTGGTGTTGCTATCTTCTATAAAAAGTCCTTACATCTAAAAAATATCCAAGTTACCCAGGAGCTTGCTCTTCCTGAGACCATCATCTGTGAACTATCCTTAAATATCACAATTCGATTCTTACTATGTTACAGAGCACCTGATTATGACATCGAACATGTAAACAAGCTAAATACATTACTAACATGGGCTGCATCCTGCCCATACCCTTTTATCTTTCTTGGTGATTTCAATCTACCTCATATTGACTGGACCCTAAATGAATGTACAACTGAAATCATACACACAACCTTCTACAATGCTATTACAAATCTGGGACTGGAACAACTAGTAACCAACAACACTAGACTAAACAACTGCCTCGATCTCATCTTCTGCAATAGTTTGAATTTAATTTACGGAATACAAACTAAAGAACCCTTTTCCAGCAGTGACCACAATATGATTGACTTTTGTCTCAACATACGCCCACACAAAAATCACCACAATGATATAATCCCCAATTGTAACTTCAAAAAGGCAACTATGATCTTATAGACAACGATCTCTCATCCCTTGATTGGCAATCTCTATTCACTGGATGCAATACTGTTGAAGACCATTACAACATATTTTTACTTGAAGTCAAAAGAGTCATCAAACTATATGTACCAACAACAACTCCCAAAACAAAACAAAAAGCAGATTACCCATAACAATAAGGAAACTTCAATCCAAAAAGAGATCACTCTGGCGGAAAAACAAATCTGGTCACATTGCCAATTTCAAAAGCCGATACAAAAATTTATGCCACCAGATAAAGACCGAATGCATCAATTATCACATTAAACAAGAGGAAAACCTTCTAAGCACCAATTCCACCCGTGCTTTTTACAATTTTGTAAACAACAAACTAAAAGACTCAAGGTCTATCCCACCCTTGATAGGACCTGATGGTAAAGACTGCAACGACGACACCACTAAAGCCAACATCTTTAACACATTCTTCAGCTCAGTATTTGTAAACAGCAATGGATCATGCCCAGTATTTCCTAGCCGTACCACAGATAACAACAATGATCTAATACATATCGATTTTACAGAAGACAATGTTGAAAAAGCACTACGCAATCTAAAACCATCTCTATCTATTGGACCTGATGGAATATGTGCCTACTTCTTAAAAAAGCTATCCACTGCCATAGCCAAACCTCTAAGCATAATCTTTGAAAAATCTTTCAGGACCAGCTCCTTGCCTAACCTATGGTCACAAGCCACAGTCATCCCCATCTTCAAAAAGGGAGACCCAAGCCTAGTTGAAAATTACAAACCAATCTCCTTATGCTGCGTCACCTGTAAAGTCATGGAATCAATTATTAACCAATCCATCATCCTCCACTTAGAGACAAACAACCTACTCTCCAATAAACAATTTGGTTTCAGAAAAAAAACTATCCTGTAATCTGCAACTTTTACACTGCAAAAACATATGGACGACACAACTCGACCAGGGCAAAGCAATAGACGCAATCTACATAGACTTCTGTAAAGCCTTTGATTCAGTGGTACACGACAAACTACTCCTAAAAATAAAATCCTATGGTATCTCTGGACACCTGAATAACTGGATAGAAGCATTCCTGTCAAACAGACAACAAATGGTCAAAATTGGGAGCGTCCTATCAAATTCAGTACCTGTCAATAGTGGTGTCCCCCAAGGCAGTGTTCTAGGACCAACTCTCTTCATACTCTACATAAATGACCTCTGTGATCATATTAAGAGCAATTGCGGTCTTTTTGCTGATGATGTAAAGCTGTTCAATACCACAGACAATACTGCTACCCTACAAAAAGATCTTGACTATGTATCAGAATGGTCAAACAAATGGCAACTTCAAATCTCAACAAATAAATGCTCTGTCTTACATATTGGCAAAAAAAATCAGAAAATAAAATACAAGCTGAATAGTCAAGATCTTGTTGATGACCCAAGCTCTGTAAAGGACCTTGGAATACTCACCTCTAATGATCTAAGTGCTAGAGCCCACTGCAACTACATAGCCAAAAAGGCATTAAGAGTTGTTAACCTAATCCTACGTAGCTTTTTCTCTGGTAATATCACACTACTAACCAGAGCATACAAAACATTTGCTAGACCAATACTCGAATACAGTTCATCAGTCTGGAACCCACATTACGTATCTGATATTAGCACAATTGAGAAAGTCCAGAAATATTTCGCAAGAAGAGTTCTCCACTCCTCTACTCGTTGTAGAATACCTTATGCCACCAGACTTGAAATTCTAGAACTAGAAAACCTTGAATTACGCCGTCTTCGGTCTGATTTAAGCATGGTATATAAAATCATACATTGCAATGTCCTACCTGTCAATGAATACTTCAGCTTCAACCATAACAACACAAGAGCACACAATAGATACAAACTCAAAGTTAACCGCACCAAACTTGATTGCAGGAAATACGACTTCAGCAATAGAGTGGTCAATGTCTGGAATACTCTACCCGACTCTGTAGTTTCTTCCCCAAACCCCAAAAACTTTAACCTTAGACTGTCTACTATTGACCTCACCCCTTTCCTAAGAGATCTGTAGGGGGCGTGCATAAGCGCACCAACGTGCCTACCGTCCCTGTCCTATTGTTTCTCTTATTCTTCTTTTATTTTTCTTATATGTACCCATTTCATGTATTCACAACTATGTATACACTTATACTTATTATCTTGTAAATAATTGGCAAATCAAATAAATAAATAAATAAAATAAATAAAAACAATTGATTCCAAAGAGATCTCAGAGATTTAAAAGAGTTTGCTCCATGTATATCCTACATTAAGGGGATTGGACTAGGTGATCTCCAAGTTCTCTTCCAACTCTAAAGATTTATGACTCTCCAATCACAGCTGTCAAATTCACAGAAAGAGACACACAATTGTGGCTTCACAGATAAGTTTTCCTCTTGCCAAATGCCACCAACTACAGAGTTATGGAGTAACTTTGTAGACATTTCTCTCTATTAGGATTCATAAAACACTAGCCATTCTTACTTCATCTCAGTAGATTTCCAGAGATTAACCCTCCCTAGGCATAAAGAGATTTGTGTCCGGTCAAAACATGTTTACTTAGTATGCTCTGAATAATATAGCTGTATCCCACAAACGAAAAGTCTGTGAATAATATAGCTCTATCCCTATGGAGTTACCGCTGAGATCAATGATTATCTTGAAGACTTCAACTCCTACTTGAGTCCTGTGAAGCCATCAGAGCATCAAATTGCCTACATCATCCTCCATTGACTTGCTCTAGGGCATTCTGTGGACAATGAGTTGGCTTTTAGCATTACTTTGGATCTTGCCTGCAGCGGTTGTGACAGATCTGCAGCCAAATTGCTCCTGGAGGAGATCTTTTCAAGCACAAAAAGACTATTACAAACCTGGAGATCTCATTATTGGTGGAAACCTGCCTCTCTCCATTACTGTAATTCTACAGCTCCTATATGAGCCTCCTGGTGATTGGGATATTTTTTGTCTGTAAGTGTTTCCTTGATTGTCTTTTTTTCTCAATGCAATGTGGAAAGGGCAGTCTTGAAGATGGGGCAGATGTAAATCTTACCTAGCCTATATGTCAGCATTCCAACTAACAAACTCCTAACCAATAAACATTTACATTATTTATAAAGCCACCTGATCAGAAAAGTCTCCAGTAATGTAATAATAGGTGAAAGGTGCCAGCTTGGGAAAAAATATTAGGTAATGTAGGGCAGAGGTTGCCAACCTATAAAGTTTTTCATGACTGGATATAATAAAGGGCATAGTTTCATCAAGATAATAAGCCACTTTCCTAAACCGGATTGAGAGGTTCATCTTGAAAAAAACCAATACTGACTTGAATGGAGTTCATGCTGTAAATTATAACTTGCACATCAACTCACAGAAATGTGCTGCTGAGACAGGGAAAGGAGCTTCATCCTACACTGTTTGCTTTAGTAATGGGAATCAATATTGATTGACAGCCACCCTGTTTTTGACAGCAGTAAAATCACTTGTCAGCAGCTACCTCAGGCTTGCTTGTGCTTTGCTGATTGCAGTGACAGTCTACCATGATCTATGGGGATGGGGGGGACAAAGCAGGGAGAGCTTGGGAAACTGAAAGTAGATGTTGTGCCATCTCAGGAAGCTGCTTCAAGGTTGCCCAACTGGAAGAAGGAGGGAGCAGCATACCAGAACATGCTTGAACTGGCTGTTAACAAAACAGTTTGCAAGATTTTAATTGGTTACCTTGGGGTGGGAAATGAAAGACTGTTAAAAGGGGGAAAGGAGAGGGAAATATAACCTAGGGATTTTGGCATGCAAATCTCAGTTCTGGCTATGCATTGTTACAATATACATGACCTCTAATAAAAATATACCTTTCTCAGCAAATGGAGCCAATGATTGCTTTCCTCTTAGAGTTTTAAGTTTGTGGCAGGTCTCACATAACTAATGTCAGCCTTGGAAGCCATTTTTACTTGGAAGCTCCAAGGCTGCCACATTTAGTGCCTAGGAATTTGGAAGAGGGGATTTTATAGTGAGGTACCAGACTAGACACAACAACATCCTTTCTCAGAGAGTCAAGGACAAATTGCCCTGCACCTGGAGTGGAGGGACTGAAGGGATGTCTCCAGTTGGGATGACAATTTGATTGGGCCATGTGATGGGCTGGTGAGTGCAGCGGATGGATCTTTGATTTCTCTTTTGGGAAAGGAAAACCCAGAACTCTCAGATTTGGGTTTTCCCAGATGTGCCAATATGACAACTCTAATAAAATGGAACTTTGAGGAAATGTTTGTCTCGGAGTTTATTGGTTTGGAGTTGGTTAGTTGGTATGCTGACAACTAATTTATACTGACCTCTTTTATGATTAATTCCTAGAATTCTGATAATGCTTTCTTAATCAGATAAACATCTCTCTTCTGCTCCTGTCTAATTTTTGTCTTCTAACACTTGCAACTTAGACCTATTCCCAAGACCTACCAACATGTTCTGGCCTTGGCATTTGCCATTCAAGAGATCAACAAATATCCACACCTTCTCCCCAACATCACCCTGGGCTTCCACATCTATGAAGATAATCTCTATGGAAGCATGGCCCAAGATGTCAGCGTGTCCTTGCTCTCCAGAAGGGGGAAACTGTTTCCTAACTACAAATGTGACACACAGGATAATCTTCTTTTTGTCCTTGGGGGTCTCAGCTCCAGAATCTCATACCAGATGGCCACCATATTTGGCAATTTCAAGGTTTCTCAGGTACTTGGACATGTAATATGATGGAAGGGTGAATGCAGACGTAAGGAAGTAAGTTCTGCCTTGTTTGGTTCCTACTGACAACTTACAGAGCCAATTCTGTGACCGATAGAAAACATCTCATGAAGATACAAAGTTGTGGGCATGAGGGGGGTCTAGATTGGATATAATGCTAGATGAGCTTAGCATTCTGATCCAGATTCCCAAACATGACAAACCCTCTGAAGCAATGATTTCTTTATTAGGAGCAGCAAAAGCCCTGGCAATATGTATCTCTCTCACCACAGGTTAACAAGTCTGTCCAACAGGGAGATGAATAGTTATCTGCCACATCTCTTCATCTCTGCCCTCTGCCTTTTATCCCCAGAGCTAGGGAGGAGCTTTGCTAGCAGAAGTGGCTTTTCCATCCCAAGGACCGGCCCATAGATTTCTCCTGCTCTCCTCTCTTTTGCCTTCTGTGCATCCGTGCATCAGGCACTGGATCCAGCTGTTCCTCTTCTTCCTCATCAGCCACCTCCAGACTTTGGGGCTGTTGACTCTCCATCTGAGGGCTGATGGATGGTCAGGGCTCCGCCTCTGTCTTCCTCTCTGCCAGCTCTATTCCTTCTTCCTCCTTAGAGCTCTCAGGTTGCCTTGATGCTGACCCTGACTCCTATGCCTCCTCCTCCTCCTCCTCCTCCAATTCAGTAGCTGGAGGGGATGGTGGCCAACAGGCCACAATACTTAATAACAAAAAATACAGGTACCATTTTCCTTGATTAGCTTCTTTTTTCTCTCTATCTCCACCCTCAGCTAGGTTATCGCTTCTGTGACCCTGTTTTGAGTGATAAGATCCAGTTCCCCACCTTCTACCAGATTGATCCCCAATATCACCTACAGAATGCAGCCATTGTCCAGCTCCTTCTGTATTTCCAGTGGAACTGGATTGGGATTGTTGTTCCAACCTCAGAGAACATTGAACATTTTCTCCAAATGTTGACCGCCACCCTTGCCCAGAATGATATTTGCATACATTTTGTAGAATACATCATGCCCCGAATCTCAGTATTCAATGACTTGCAAGCAGATCAATTAGATGTGCTTTGGGCCATTTTGAACAGTAATGCTCAGGTTGTGATTATCTCAGGGGATGCAACGACACTGCACAGTCTAATAATAACCCTCTCCCATTATGAAGAAGAGAACCAAGCTACTTCTGGAAAGGTCTGGATCCTGACCACCCAATGGGAATTTGCAGCTATTGGCTATCACTACAAGTGGGGGAAACTAAAATCTCTCCATGGTGCTTTGTCTTTGACAGTCCACACAAACCCGGTGCCAGGATTCAAGGATTATCTATCGGCTCTGAATCCACATGAACCCCATGGAGATGTCTTTCTCCCTGAATGGTGGGAAGTTGTATTTGACTGTCAGATATTGAAGGCAGGTCTGGCCTCACCTGATGGCCAAAGGGTTTGCACCGGGGAGGAGGACCTGAACACCCTCCCGGTCTCCGTCTTTGATGGAAAGATGACCGGTTTCAGCTACAGCATCTACAACGCTGCCTATTCTGTGGCACATGCATTACACGCTGCATATATGTTGGAGTCACAACAGGCATTGAAGAGGGGTAGAAAGAAGCTACATCTTCACCTGTCTGTGAAGCCCTGGCAGGTAACTTTTCAGCTCTTCTTAAACAGCTTTAAGATTCATGCACTTTTGCCTGTGACCTCCATTACCTTTTCTTTTCCCCAATGGCTACTTTTCCCCTTTATTTAAATCTCATACAAATTTTGAATTTTTTTAAAATGTTCATTTCTATTTCAACATTCATAGCTGGAAAAAGAAGAATAATTCCTACACTGTTTTTCCTTAATCATTCCACATGCTGTAGACCTGTTTGAGTTTTCCATTGAAATTCCCATTGCTGTATTTTGATAGTTCAATACACATTATATTCTTTCTTTCTTTCTCTATTCCTTCCTTCTTTCTTTCCTTCCTTCCTCCCTCCCTCCTTTCTTTCTTTCTTTCTTTCTTTCTTTCTTTCTTTCTTTCTTTCTTTCTTTCTTTCTTTCTTTCTTTCTTTCTTTCTTTCTTTCTTTCTTTCTTTCTTCCTTTCTTTCTTCTTCCTTTCTCTCTTCTCCTTTCTTTCTTTTTCTCTTTTTTCTTCTTTCTTTCTTTCTTTCTTTCTTTCTTTCTTTCTTTCTTTCTTTCTTTCTCTCTTTTTCTTCTTTCTTTCTCTTTTTTCTTTCCCTCCATCCTTCCTTTTTCATTCTTTCTTTCTCTTTCTCTCTAGCTTGCTCTCTTTCTCTTCTTTCTTTCTTTCTTTCTTTCTTTCTTTCTTTCTTTCTTTCTTTCTTTCTTTCTTTCTTTCTTTTTTCTTTCTCTTTCTCTTTGTCTCTTTTTTCCCTCCTTTCCTCCTTCCTTTTTTCTTTTTTCTTTCTTTTTGACTTTCTTTCTTTCTTTCTTTCTTTCTTTCTTTCTTTCTTTCTTTCTTTCTTTCATTCATTCATTCATTCATTCTTTCTTTCTCCACTCATCTCAGTAGATAACTCTGAGTGGCATACAATTCAAAAAAATACATTACAATTAAAAATACAAAAAACATTTTAAAATATGAAAAACATGAAAAAACATTCAGATTAAATAGACATGGTAGTAAGGTATTTGGCCAGTTAGCAATACAGTCAGAAAATGGGGTGACATAGTCAGGATTCCAGGACATTATGAAAGAGTAACAGGGTTGGGATCATTCTAATTTCTAAAGGGAAGGTGTTCTATTGAGCAGGGGCCACTACAAAAAAAAAAAAAGAGAGAGAGAGCATGTCTTCCAGTATCCCAAAAATGCTTTTTCAAGAGGCAACTGGACTTCCTTGTTTTTCTTTGAAGACATTTCACATCTCATCCAAGAAGCTTCTTCAGCTCTGGATGACTGACAATATCCATAGGCACGTCTTCTGGTCATCACCAGCCAACATTATTTGGCTTTTATCTCTGGGATAGGAGAAAAACATGTATTATGCATATCGCAATTTTAAATATCTTTTATATAAAGTCTCTTCTCTTTAATGGACATTTTGGTTGTTGGTTTGATTGTTTTGCAATTCTAGATGCACGCCTTCTTGAGAAACCTCCTTTTCAACAACACTGCTGGGGAAGAAGTGTCCTTTTCAGAAACTGGGATGAAATACGCAGGATTTGACATCCTCAACTGGATTGTCTTTGTAAATATGTCGATCCTTCGACAGAAAGTCGGATGGGTCAATCCGGCAGCTCCTTCAGCTGAAAGTTTCAGCATCAACCCCAATGCCATTGTGTGGGCCAGCCAGGTCAGCTTTGGAAGCCATATCGAGACCAGATGCTCCCATGCTGCCACATTTTGAGCCTGAGAAAGTGGGAGGGGGGAATTTCTTGGAGTGTATGTAGTTAGACATAATAACATGCTTTTTCCAATTCAAGGTCATGTTATTTTGTGCATAAGTGAGGGGAAGTCTTAAGTTGGGATGGATAGTGATGTCATGATGGGTGCAGGGGATGGATCTGTAGTTTCTACTTATTGCAAGGAATCCCGAAACTTTCAGATGCGGGATTCCACAGTTGTGCCAATTACTATCTAAAATAAACTTTTGAGAAGATGTCTGTGTTGGAGTTGTTGGATGTTTGCTGGAATGCTGACATGGGGAATAGATGTTGTTTTCAGGAAAGTGGAGAGGAAGGATCAGGCTGCTGTGACTGCCAATTGGCAGAAATGGTTTAGGGTCTCCTGTTCGGGTAGGGTGGGTTGGACTAGATGACCTACAAGGTCCCTTACAACTCTGTTAATCTGTATCTCTAAAATACTATTGCACGAAGGGAAGAGGAGGGGCTCCTTTTATGCAGACCCTGAAACCAAGCTGAATGTTTGCAATGTCTTTCCCCAACCTCTCCTTTTTTAAAAATAAGTTTCTTTTTTAAACTTGAAGTTGTCATCTTCCATTAAACAGTGTGTCGTCTGGGTACAAATGTTTCTGTGCTTTTACAATCAACATTTACAATATTCATTACATTGATAATAATTTTCTAATCTTACAATATTAATAATCTGCATTATTATTATTTTTTTAAAACAAGTTTTATTAATTTCAACAACAAACAAATCATTACATATTTAAATCTTTTCCTGTATTTCCACAGAAATTTCCCCAATCTTCTCATAAAACACAAACAAACACAAACAAACATATAAAAAATCTTTTAGTAAAGTACCTTGGCCCCAGTTACCTCTCTTTGTATGGGCAGCGCATTTCACTCTTCACAATTCTATCTTATTTAATCCATCTTAATTAAATCATTATATTTATATCTTTTGCCCATTCATTATCCCTCTATCTCTTCTTATAGTAAAAAGAATTTCTCCTGAAATCACTAATCAGAGTATGATGCCTTTCTATCCTCCCCCTAAGTTAGTAAAATTAACATTCAACATAACAAATACCCAATTCGGTTCTGCTTGGTACATTCTATCCACCAAAAATGTTTAAATACATTGTATCCTCCTTTCCTTTAATATTTTATTACATTTTAAAAATCAATCATTATTAAAGACTTGAACATTTTAATTTCTTATTAGATCTTAAACCATTCTAATTTACTATTTCAAATATAAATATTACAATACCATCTTCTGTACCTAGCAGAATCTTTCTTGCAAAAGTTTATATTTCATCCTTTGTCCCTAAAAAAAATTCCTCTTCTCCCATCCAATTTTAAAACTTTGAGGCTTTTTCTCCGCCTTTCCCCTTTCTTTTCTTCCCCCACCAAATCTTCCTACCCCCCTTCTTCTTCTAACCTCTGCCTTGCTAGGATCCCTTCTCTGTTGTGTTCCTTTTTCTCTTGTTTGCTATCATTATATTTACTTTGCATCATATTTTTCTCTTTCTCAAATGTTTTTTTAGATCTTAAGTCCTTCATTTTCCTTGCTCTCTTCCTTCCTTCTTTCTTAGATAAGTTTTGAGATTCAATAAAGATGGCGTCTTCGTCTTTTTCTTGTTGTTGTTCTTCTGTTTCCATTTGTTTCATTGTCTGTTGGTAATTAACCAGCGCCATTTCTAGAAATAGAAAAGCTTTTTCCATACCATCTTTGCAGGCTGCTTTTGTTTGCTCATATTCATCCCTCAGGTCCTCAGAAGGAAAAGCCATTATAGATAAATCTTTTCTTTTCTTTATTCCTCCTTCTTCTTACACCAACCAAATATTCAGAGAGAAAGGTAAAACAATCCCAAAGTCCACAATCCTCAATAAATCCAAGCAAGCCAAATTTCCCCTTCCTCTTCCAGGGGTGGTATCAAACAAAAAAAAAAAAGAGAGAGAGTCCAAATCTGTATTTTAAAGCCTTTTTAAAATTATGTTTCTGTCCTCAAATCTTCAAGGCATCTCCTCCAACAAGATCCAGATTTATATATTTTCTTTGTCCTCTCCCTTCCGGCTTAATTCCGTCGGGAGGGAGAGTAAACTTTCCTTTCAGCACCTCAAAATTGCCGCTTTTTTTCTCTTGTGGAAAAAATCATCAAAAAACCATCTTTTCCAGGAATTAAATTAGATAAATCTCAAAGCCCTGGGTCGACCAAGAATAACTTTCACTTTTAATAACTTTCTCTTCTTCCTCCTGCGCATACTTGCCCGGTTGCCGACTTCTTTGTGGCGGCCATTACGGACCGCCGCTGCACCGTCCTGGTAAAAGGGGGTTCTGCCGGCCAGGGAGGGGGTCTGCAACACCCCCAGACCCTTCCTCCGGATCCCCCTTACCTTCAGCTACCCCTGCAGGGCAGCCTTGCTCCGCACCCGTCCGGATCGGAGCCCCAAAACGGCTAGCGCGGCAGGGATCGCGCAGCTTCACGAATCCCTACCGCTCGCGAAGCCGACAAACCGGAAACCAATAATCTGCATTATAATGCTATTCATTTCTCTCTCTTAACATATCTTCTAATGAAAATATAATATTATATTAGGTATGGTAATCTTAACAATGACATATAAGAATCACCATATGTTTACATCTATATCTTAACATATATTCTTTATTTCACTCATCTCCATTTATTTCTAACTTCTGTTTTTATTCTCCAGCCATCCATAAAATAGCTCCCATGTCATATACAGTAATATTCAGTTTGTTCTTTCTCTTTTATAGCAAGCGTTAATATGTTCATTTTTGCACATTCTAATATTTTCCTAATCACTTTCTCATCTATAGGGATCTTATCTCTTTTCCAGTGTTGTGCAAATACAATTCTAGTGGAAGTTAATACATGTATAACTAAATATGCATTTCCTTTACTGTAGGTTTCGAACGCGTCCCCAACAAAAATATTTCTGGTTTTAAATCGATATGCTGCATTATCATATTTTCCAACCACATTTGTATTTTTGTCCAATATTTTTTTGCCTCTACACTTGTCCACCACACATGATAATATGACCCTGGTATCTGATGGCATTTCCAACATTTAGCTGATTTGTCTTTAAACATCTTTGCCAGCCTTGCCATCTATAAAACATCTTATATAAGTTTTCTTTGTATGCGGTTGACATTGTAAATGTATAATTCCTATCCCACAACTTCTGCCATTCATCTAGTTCTAGTGTGTGTAACCAAATTTTTTGCCCATGCTATCATTGTCTTTTTCACTTATTCATCTTCCAATTTAATAGACAATTTAATAGACCTCTCCTAATCTTTCTCCTTTCAGAATAAGCCTTTTTCCCGTTGTGTGAAGCACTGCGTTCCAGGACAAGCCAAAACAGTTGCAGACAGGAAACACTCTTGTTGCTACAAATGTATTTCTTGCCCAGAAGGGACCATTTCTACTCAAACAGGCAAGTTGCCCAAGGAGACTCTTAAGCAGGAATGAAGAGGTCTGGAATGGCTGCCTGGGGAGGAGTGAGAGAGAATATGAAATGGCAAATCAGTTGAGCAAATTGACGTGAAAACAATTCAGAACTTTTAAGAATAGTCCATTGAATGCATCCTTCTTTAAGTTATTAGCAGCAGCTTTTCAGGATTATGGGATGGATTTTTCCAGTCTTTTAGGGCAGCAGGAAAGATGAGCTTTAACTTGTGTTCTTAGTGCTGCATTTATGACAAGTTTTGCAAATTTAAAAAGAAAGGAAGATTAGGAGGATTCTCTCCTGGCAGAAACTATGATCTTCTTGAATGAAGGAATAACAGAATAACAGAGTTGGAAAGGAGCTTCATTACTGGAAGCTTTCAAGAAGAGACTGGACTGCCATCTGTCAGAAATAGTGTAGCGTCTCCTGATTGGCAGGGGGTAGCACTAGTGTCAACTCATAAAACATTTCTATGCCTGTTTTAGAGTTTCCATGAACGAAGGGGAGGGGAGAGAAATTTGAAAGAGCAGTGCAGCAGTTTAAAACCAAAAGTGCATTCCATTCTTATCTTGCAAAGAATGTAACTAAGGTCATGGACTTCCCGCCATGGTGCAGGAGGACTTCCTGCCATGGTGGACTTCCTGCCATGGTGCAGGAGGCTGACTAGACCAAACCCATCATGGCCATGCCCACCCAGCAACTGAGCAGAGAACCAATTGCTGAAATTTTTGAAGCCCACCCTGCTGATAACCCTTCTTTTCCAATATTCTCCTCCAATTTTTCTGCTCTGTCACTCATGCCCTGATCATCTCCCAATTGGCCACCATGTGAGACATTACTTGAAAAGTATCTAGAAGCTTCAGCTGGTACAACAGGTGGCCACGCAAGCAAATTTGAGTGCTGAAAAGAACAGCACATGTAATAACACCTTTGTTGAGTGAGTTGTACTGGATGTCAGTTTGCTTTCAGTTCCAATTCAAGGTGTTGGTTATGACCTTTCAAGCACTACATGACATGAGGCCAAGCTACTTATGGAATCATCTTAATCGCAAAACATCAGACTGTCCCACCTAGTCAGGTGTATGTTAGGGACCCTGTCAGTTGAACAATTATGACTGCAGGAGGAGAGCCTTCTCAGCTATTTTCCTTACCTTGTAGACTTAGCAATAGCAACAACAATAGCACTTAGACTTGTATACTGCTTCATAGTGCTTTACAGCCTTCTCTAAGTGGTTTGCAGAGTCAGCATCTTGCCCTCAACAATCTGGGTCCTTATTTTACTGACCCCAGAAGGATGGAAGGCTGAGTCAAACTTCAGCCTGTAAGACTCGAACTGCTGGCAGTCAGCAGAGTTAGCCTGCAATACTGCATTCTAACCACTGTACCACCAGAGCTCTTGAGATAGATAGGTAGGTAGATAGATGGATAGATAGATACAATATAGACATACAGTGGTAGACAGATATTGTAATAGATATTGTAATAGACAAGAGAGACAGAGATGCTACATAGATAGATAAGTTAGATAGATAGGTAGGTAGGTAGATAGGTAGATAGATATAATATAGACAGACAGCGATTGATATTGTAATAGACAAAAGGGAGAGAGAGATGGTAGATAGATAGATAGATAGATAGATAGATAGACAGACAGATAGATAGATAGATAGATAGATAGATAGATAGACAGACAGACAGACAGACAGACAGACAGACAGATATCATTCTTGCCTCTTATTTGTCAGTGTTCCAAAGAAACTCCCCAATTCCATTCAGCATTCAAAGTCCATCTAAGTAAGAATTTATTAAAGAAGTCATGTTGGCTGACAGCTTCCATGGCTGATATTATTATTTTTTTAAACTTTTATATACTATTTGTGCATGTTTTAATATTTTATTGTACACTGCCTAGAGTCCCTCAATGTGAGAGATGGGCATTTCAAAATTTGATAAATAAAATAAAACCAATTAATTAATTAAGTCTCCTTGAGAGGTTAGTAAATGCTATGACTTCTTCCAAGATTGATTCCATTGGATCTGTTGTGATTAGCCAGCAGCAGGTGCGAACGGTGGAGGAGACCGAGGACTCGGATGAGGGGCTGGGACTATCAGGGAGTGGATTGCTGCCTTCAGGGATTGTGGGGACTGGCAGCAGTGATGAGGAGGTTCCCAAGGAGCCTGTGCCAAGTGCACAGGATGATTTGTAGAAGAGAACAGCTGGAGCAGCACAGGCAACTCGGGAGTAAGGATGCAACGTAATGTTCCCTCCCTCCAGGGAATATAAGCCTAGTTTCAAAAGGTTTTTGCCTTTGCAGAAGGCAAAAATGCTCTAAGGACCCAGAATTGTGTGTAGAGACTCTGGCTTATCTAAAAAATTCTGTCAAGGCTTTTCTGGTTGGACTAATTGGCTGCAAGCCATCTTTTATCTACAAAGAAGTTTATGTGTAGATGAAAGCTGTGAAGCTTTCAGTTGCTGCATCTGTTTGAGATTCTCTTGCTGGTAATAGGGTTGGGTCAGAACAGGATCTTTCTGCATTACGCACAGCAGAACTAAAGAGATGGGGAACATAGGACATTCCAGCCGATTTATTGGGAAAATGACTCACCTCAAAAATAAATCCTGGTTATCTGATTAATGTATGCTAGATGCAGCTCGGTGTATCCCCTGCCCAGAAGACCAACACCCGAACAAGAACCACATCCTGTGCATTCCCAAGACCATGAACTTTCTCTCCTATGAGGATACACTTGGCTTTGTTTTAGTTTCTCTAGCTCTTGTCTTCTCTTTGATCACAATCTTCATGTTGGCAGCCTTCATCAAACACCGCAACACCCCCATCATCAAGGCCAACAATCGCAATCTCACCTACATCCTCTTGGTCTCTCTCCTCCTCTGCTTCCTCTGCTCCATCCTCTTCATCGGACAGCCAAGGAACCTCACCTGTCTCCTCCGACAAACCACTTTTGGCATCGTCTTCTCCACTGCCATTTCATCTGTGTTGGCAAAAACTCTGACTGTCGTGCTGGCCTTCATGGCTACTCAGCCAGGAAACAGGGCAAGAAAATTCTTGGGGAAGCAAATGATCATAGCCCTGGCTTGTCCCCAGCTCTTTGTGCCTCCTGGCTGGCAATCTCCCCCCCATTTACTAATTTGGACTTTCATTCTGTGAAGGGAGAAATCGTGATGGAATGCAATGATGGTTCAATCACCATGTTTTATGCTGTGCTGGGCTACATGAGTTTTCTGAGTCTCATTAGCTTCATAGTGGCTTTTCTGGCCAGGAAGCTGCCTGACAGCTTTAACGAAGCCAAGTTCATTACTTTCAGCATGCTGGTCTTCTGCAGCGTTTGGATCTCCTTCCTCCCCACCTATCTGAGCACCAAGGGAAAGTCCATGGTGGCCGTGGAGATCTTCTCCATCTTGGCCTCTGCGGCTGGTCTGCTGAGTTGTATCTTTCTCCCCAAATGCTACGTTATAGTGCTGAGGCCAGATCTGAACCATAGAAGTCACCTCATGGGGAAAGTTAAGTAAGAAAACATAAAGTCCCATCTGTACAGGTTAAGATAGACATTTCAACTCCAACTATATCCAGACACAACAAGCACAAAAGTGACATTGAGGTTTTCCTGCTTTTGTTGACTCAATCTGACTCTAACTATGTGACCTATTGAGAAAGTTCTGCCAGAAGCCTTTTATTCAAACCTATAAACAAAAATATCAGAAAAAAGTTCTCTTTTTAGGTTTAAATCCCCCCCTTTTATCCTGAAAACAATAACCTTTAATTATTGTGCTTTGTAATGTTACATTAACATTTTCATCATTTGCAGTACTTCAAAGCTTGAGCAACTGAGTTGATATTTTTAAGTAATGTGCTAATAATTCCCATTGCAGACTGTGAGGGTTGCTCATCCAATCAGGAGAATGTTCATGGTAACCTCACATTTTTTTAGTATTTATTTGATTTGTCAATCGCTTACAAGATACAGGTATAAGAATAAACATAATTTTGAATACATGAGAGAGATACTTATAAGAAAAATTTAAAAAAACAATAGGACAGGGACAGTAGGCACAATTGGGGTGCTTATGCATGCCCCCTACAGGCCTCTTAGGAAGAGGGTGAGGTCAATAGTAGACAGTCTAAGGTTAAGGTTTTTGGGGTTTGGGGAAGAAACCACAGAGTCAGGTAGAGTATTCCAGACATTGACCACTCTGTTGCTGAAGTCGTATTTCCTGCAATCAAGTTTGGTGCAATTAACCTTGAGTTTGTATCTATTGTTTGCTCTTATATTGTTATGGTTGAAGCTGAAGTATTAATTGACAGGTAGGACATTGCAATGTATGATTTTCTATACTATATTTAGATCAGACGGGAGGCGGCATAGTTCTAGGTTTTCTAGGTCTAGAGTTTCAAGTCTGGTGGCATTCTGCAATGAATAGAGGAGCGGAGAACTCTTCTTGTGAAATAATTCTGGACTTTTTCAATTGTTTTAATATCAGATACATGATGTGGGTTCCAGACTGATGAGCTGTATTCAAGTATAGGTCTAGCAAAAGTTTTGTATGCTCTAGTTAGTAATGTTCATTGCAGTGAACAAGGACATACATTTGATTTTGCAGCTACTAAGATTGTTGGCTGAGCAGGGACAACAATCACCAGGGAAATGATTGAATCCTGGGAAATGGGCCCCTTATCACTCAACAGGAGTGCTGATTATTGGGTACTTAGAAGCTGAGGGCACAGCAACACAAGGAAACAACAAGCAATGGCCTAATAGCCGGCCATCAACACCCTGATTAACAACTAAAACCCACACATAACAAGGCACTACATAAATAGTACACATGGAACAGTCTAGTACACACATTTTGCACAGAAAGAAGTTCCTTTCTGGAGGGAAGCCATTCTACTGATTAATTGTTCTAACTGTCAGGATTCAAGTTCCAAGTAATGCAGTCATCATAAAACGAACTCAGAGGCATTCTAATTCCTCAAAGAACTATTTTATTTAATTACACATCATAGCATTAACTGGGTGGAAGCCAGTCCTGAAAGTTACCCGGGCTTCCATGTTACTATAACCAAGTTTCTCATTTTTCCAAAACAAGAAGTCACATTGTCCAACCAGGATATGGAATAGTTTCCTGGCAAATTTGCTCCTCCTTTCTCCAGCGGAGCAGGAGTTGGAATGCAGCGGACTCATCGCCCAACTATGTTGTTTTGGTTGGAGCTTCATCCACCTCAGATCTCCCTCCTTCCAATCCTCAAGTGTGTCAAGCTAAATTCATATGATTCCACCACCAAATTTAATTCAGGCTTGATAGGAAACTTCTCCTTAGTTCTAGGTTGCTTCTTTCCATCTATTGCTTCATTTCCTGCCTTCTGGTTCTTTGGAAAATAAGTTGACCTTCTCTTCTTCTTGGCAAATACTGGAACACTGCTATCCTGCCACCTCTACTTTTCATTAAAATAGGCATGCCCAATTCCTGCCACTATTTTTCATATATTTTAGCCTCCAGTCTCCTAATCATCTTGCTCTTCTCTGCACTTTTTCTAGAGTCTCGATATATGTAGTGTCCAGTAATGCAGATGTACTGTCTTCTTCTTCTTCTTCTTCTTCTTCTTCTTCTTCTTCTTCTTCTTCTTCTTCTTCTTCTTCTTCTTCTTCTTCTTCTTCTTCTTCTTCTTCTTCTTCTTCTTCTTCTTCTTCTTCTTCTTCTTCTTCTTCTTCTTCTTCTTCTTCTTCTTCTTCTTCTTCTTCTTCTTCTTCTTCTTCTTCTTCTTCTTCTTCTTCTTCTTCTTCTTCTTCTTCTTCTGTACAATAATATTAATATACAATAAGAAGATACTTGGTTGATACCTAGGATACTGGTATCATCTGCACCAGTTACTGGTATTTGTGATGTATTTTTAGATGTTCAGTTGACTGAGTTTCATGTTTAATGAATAAAAGAGATAATATACAATCTGTCAGCTTTGAAATCCTTATTGAAAGCTGCCACAGAGGTGCGGAGGATGGAAGGGCACTGTTGCTGTTTGAGTAGCTTTCAGTAGACAAAATAGAATATATAAAACCTTCAAGGTCATTCTCTATGG
This sequence comes from Notechis scutatus, assembly GCF_049901735.1. Classification (NCBI taxonomy): domain Eukaryota; kingdom Metazoa; phylum Chordata; class Lepidosauria; order Squamata; family Elapidae; genus Notechis; species Notechis scutatus. The sequence continues at coordinate 340,528,192 of NC_142009.1, read as the reverse complement.
CGTAGCAAGAATTGTAGCTGAAGGGTGATTGGTTCACGTGATTTATGATGTGATAGAAAAGGGGTGGGTGTAGGTTAAGTCTTGTGGGAAGTCTGGGAGGAAACTTTAGTTTTGGAATTCCACAGATGTGCCTAGGTCATTAGATATGAGTCGTCCTAGGTCCTTGATAGAGTGAGGTCGTCAACAAGGTCATATCCGCTTAGCTTGTATTTGGTGTACTGATACTTTTTACCAATGTGTAGGACAGAGCATTTGTTGGTCAAGATTTGGAGTTGCCAATTGTTTGACCATTCAGATATATAATCAAGGTCACTTTGAAGAGCAGTAGCATTGTTGGTGGTGTTGAATAGTTTTACATAATCCGCAAAGAGGACGCAGTTGCTTTTAAGGTGTCCATTAAATGGTAGCCATTCTTCCATTGCAGTTTAATTCCTACACAAATTGATTATTTGTTTCCTTAGATTCTGACATGTCACAACAATGGTGGTTTTTCCTCTAAGAGATACATAATGCAATATTTCTCTACTTGTCAGGAGGAATTCCTTCTGAAATTATTACTTGATAAAAGGGTTTCGCCTCTTTCATTATTCCCTGTACCAGACTTATGGTGGTTTGTTCCCTTGGATTCTGACATGTCATAACTAGGGAAAATGTATTAATTGTATTAATTGCTGACTCTTCTTAAGAAAGGAAGAAGCTTATCTTTCAAAATGACTCAGCTTGACTGATATAGTCAATAAACTACACAATAGGGACCCCTAAAGTCAATCTGTACTTTTGTCTTTTAAAGAAGATTCTCATTTTTTTCCAGCTCAGCATTGGCTTTGAGTTCATTCAAGGAGACCCAAGAGTTTATCCTTCCTCTTTCCGGATTAATCCCAAGGAATTTCCTCAATTTGTGAGTTTAGTTCGGCTGCTCCTGTATTTCCAATGGAACAGGGTTGGCTTTATTGCCTCTGATAGCAAGAATGGAGAATGATTCATCTCAACTCTGAGGCCAATGCTCATGGAGAAGGAAATCTGCCTGGCGTTCACTCAAATGATGAAACATGATGTTTCTTATGTGGAAGTGCAAAAATTCACTTGACATTCAAAAATATGGGATAATATTGAAGTCATTCTTTCCTTTGGAGAATCTGAAATTGTTAAAAAATTTCTTTGGATTGCAAACTTTTATATATTTCATGAAAGGAGACCATGTGAGAAAGTTTGGATCCTAACTTCCTATTGGAAACCACATGCAAATGATTTTCGACATAGTTGCCATACTTTAAAGCACTTGTGTGGGTCTCTGCATTTGAGGGACCAAAGCTGTGGTATCTCAGAATTCAACAATTTCCTCCTCTCTTTAGACCCTTTGAACCCACAAGGGGATATGATCCTCCCACTATGGTGGGAAAAGGTCTTTGGCTGTAACTTCCACAAAGCAGGCCAATATTTTCAAAAATACTGTACAGGAAAAGAGAATTTATGGAATCTGCCAAGCTACATGTTTCAAGCAAGCATGACTGGTGAAAGTTACCATTTCTACAATGCCATTTATGCTCTGGCACATGCTTTACATGCAATGTATGGATCTGGATCCCGACTAGCCAGGATAAGGTTTAGAAAGAAGATCTCCAATGTTCAGCCATGGCAGGTAATCTTTATCACTTCATATTCAGTCCCTAGATCTTAGAAAGGAAACTTCCCATATGTGTTATTTGAAATATTCATAAAATATTTTTATGCTACTATATCAATGTACTTCAGAACAAACTAAAATAGCAATAAATGAAAGAAAACCTGAATTTAGCATAATGCTTGGTTGAAAATGGGCAAAGGGGAGGAAAAGAGAAGAAATGTAAACCATGAAGGAGATGTCAGAAGAGGACAACCTGGGTATGTTGGTGTAAGATGCTTTAAAAAGACAATTAAAGGCCTGGGGGAAATTTCCAGAACCATCTCAGTTTCTCTCAGGATGAATCCAGCCTATTTCTGGTCTAAAAATTATCAGACATTTTTGAATCAAAAGCTAAATGTTGGGCCTTTCTGGACATTGATGGGGCAACTTCTTCTAAATAATTCATGAAGTTGTTGAAGAGTACTGGCCCAAAGACAGAATCATGAGATACCCAATGCATATTTCCAGCCATGTAAACACTACATGTTGAGTGTGGTTGGTCAGCTGGTTGCAAAGATATGGTTCAAAGGTTCTAAGTTCACACTCATCTGATCCTGGTGAATTGAACTTGTCTAGAATGGATAGGTGTTCTCTTGCAATTTTCTAATCCAGTGGTCTAATCTGGTGGTGGTCTGTGAGAAAATTTTGATGATCCACAGAGAAATGCCCCCCCCAAGCACTCCCCCCAAAGCAATTAATCCAGGCTGCATGGAAACTCATGACCCGCCCACCTGCTGGCCCCCATCCTTTGACTGAGCGCAAACCTTACCTTGAGTAGAGCCACATAAGCTGGAACTGGAAGGTAAGACCAATGGCTGGGGAGGGAAATCTGTCCTGGGATGGCTTGCTGATGGTGGTGGTAAAGTCAGTCCCATATTCCAGAGCTGCTGCAGTCACAGGACTGGGCCTGGTCATCCTGGAGAAGCTCCTCCAGTTCATGGCAGGCCGGTTCACCCAGATGGAGGAGCAGTTGCTCTGGGATCACAGGACTGCTCACAGGACCACTGCAGCTCTGGAATATGGGACCAACTTTCCCACCAACGTCAGCAAGCCACCATCAGTCAAAATTCATATTAGTGGTCCACAGGATTTAAAATTATGAGTTTGGTGGTCCCTGAGGTCCAAAAGGTTGGCGAGCCCTGTTCTAATCCATCACTAATCTGCATTTTACAGTATTTCTGACATACCTAATTTAACTGACTAGCAAAAAGTTCATTTATTTTCTTGGGGTGGTTGGGTGGCTTGTAGTATATACCAATGCAATGTTATTCTCTTTTCTTTTTATATGGATCCAAATGCATTCAAGATGTTTTTCACGATTGTTCTGCTCCATTTCTTTAGAGATATAGTTATTTCTTATATACAGCTCAACTCTACCTTCTCATTATTAGGTTTATTTCTTTTAAACAATGTAAATCCCTCCAGCTGTATATTCCATTCACAGGTTTCATCCCACCAAGTTTCATTAATGGTAACAATATCATACCTCCCCTCATGTACTTGGAATTCTAGCTCACCATTTTTATTCCTCTTACATTATGTCAACTCGTAAAACATTCCTATGCCTGTTTTCAAGTTGCCATAAACAATGGGGTTGAATCTGAAGGAATAGTATGGCAGTAAAACCAGAAGTACATTCCACCATTATCTTAAAAAGATTGCAGCTAGGCTACCGGATCTTCTGGTCATGAAAATCCTTCACTAGAGAATGTGATTGATGACACCCGGACCGTGAACGTGCTTTATTGGAGAATCTGATTTATGATACACCCAGGAAGAAGGGGGAAACATGGTCACAGGTGACTGTGAATTACCTATGCTAGAGTTGGCTTCATTAAGGTTAATAATGGCATATTGCCCCTAATAAATTTTTTGAGATTTTTTGAAGCTTGGCTCAAGGCTCATGATTTAGTTAGGACTATTGCACATTGTGCATTCGTGTATAGGCATTTGAATCCTTTTTGGATGACCCTGTGTTTGGTTTCTACATAACCTTTTTTGTGTCTGAAAAGCCACAAAGTGATAGAAGCCATGATGTGTGGCTTTCAACCATTTAATCCAATATCTGAAGGTCTCTTTTTTTTCAGCTTCTTCCATATCTGATGAATGTACCGATCAACAACAGTGCTGGAGAAGAAGTCTTATTTACAGAAAAAGGACTGAGATCTGCTCATTATGACCTTTTCAACTGGGTTCTCCTCTCCAACTGATCAGTTGTCATTCTGAATGTTGGGCAAATAAATCCTGGGGCTTCCCCAGGTCAGGATGTCACCATTTGCTCTGATGCAACTGTCTGGCCTACAAAGGTGAGCTGGAAGATTCATTCTCTCCTGGGGATGCAGAACTTCCTAAATTATTTAATCAGGAAATATGATGGCCATTTGGTGAAAAACCTGCTGTGTATGTAGACATTTGAGGTCTGACTTGTGTCAGGATTGGAAAGAACTTCTTGTGAGTTGGCCATTAGAGCAGGCAACAATGATTTCCAAAGACCATTCTCATTATAGAATAAGAAACCCCAATAATCAGGGTTCGTTGCAGTGATTATTATTATTTATTTAATACTATACACTGGAGGAATCTCCTCCAGGAAGCAATAGGGTGCACTCATATTTAACCAATTCAAGAGAGATGAACAGGTAATAGAAAATGTACTTAATAGATATTCAAAATTGGTAAAACTCAAATTAATGCCCAGCCCATCTACTTTTATTATTCTAAATGAAAATATTGTATTAATAAAAGAAATCAGTTACATGGAAACAGAAACATTGATCAATCATACCGCAAACCAAGTTCTTCATGGTTGCCTCAATTACCACCAATTTGTTCTGTTTCTGTTTTGCTAACACACACTGAATTCTCAAAGAACTTACTTCTTCACACTGTCCAGTTGGATTCTCATGTGTTGTTGTGTCATAAAAGTTGTAGCTCAATGTCACAAGTCTTCATTTGTATGCCAAAATCTGAGCTCCAATCTCCAGCATCCACAGGTGGATCTGTAGTGTCACTGAACTCAATTCCCCAGAAGCTGTTTCAGCCTTTTGATAGACCTGGTGAATCATCTCCTGAAGATGGACACAGAATATGGAAGTGGATAAATGAAGCATGTCCATTCTTACAGTCATCTAAAGCATTTATCTCTTTTAGAAAGTGCCCCTTGCCAGGTGTGGCAAGAAGAGGTGCCAGGCAGGAGAGAGGAGAAGTGTCCCAGAGGGCAAGCAGGTTTGCTGCTACCTATGTACCCCTTGTTCAGATGGGAGCATTTCTGATCTGTCAGGTAGGGCATATTTAAAATATAGACCTTCCAGGATCAATGAACCATTCCGTGAATCAAAATATTATAATTGTTCACAGAACTATAGGCTTCAAAGTTTCAAGGTACAGGGATTTTCCCTGTAAATCACTTCTTTCCCTTTTCAGAATACTTGGTGTACAATTGTATATCCTTTTCCTTGCAACCAATTTGACCATTCCCTCTCATATCATTCAGTGCAACTTTGTATGTCTTACTCTGTTACATTTTGGACATTCTCGTCACACAGACATACAAAAGAGCAAGATTTCTGGCTGATAGATATATCAGTCTTTTTGTAATTCCAGTATGAAGTGGGTTACAATAGTTATGCAAATGTCCAGTGAAGAGACAGGGCCTTTTTCCACAACAAGTTGTCCAGACGAACTGGAGATGAATAGATCCATATCTCTGACTAAACTAACATAGGATCATTAACAAAGGAGAATTGATCCATCATGAAATGCACAATAGGTCATTCCATCACTTCCTTTGTGGGCTGCCCATAGCAAAAAAGGGACAGTCATGTCACCCCTAAGGTGAGATAATGCTCATGGCAGATGTTTCTTAAATGATTATGTCTGCTTCCTCTGCTCCTTCCTCTTCATTGGTCGACCCAGGAAATTCATATGTCTCTTCCAACAAACTGCCTTTGCCATTTTCTTTTCCATTGAAGTTGCCTCTGTCTTCACAAAAACTGTCATGGTGGTTCTGGCCTTCATGGCCACCAAACCAGGGAAAAGGTCAAGGAAACTCTTAGGGAAACCTCTTACCATCTCTTTTGTCTTAGGCTGTCCCCTTGTCCAAGCACTTCTCTGTATCACTTGGTTGATAACTTCTCCCCCATTTCTCAACTTGGACTTCCACTCCTTGTTTGGAGAGACCATCACAGAATGTAAGGAAGGTTCAATTTCAATGTTTTATGCTGTTCTTGCCTACCTGGGTTTCTTGGCCCTAGTCTGTTTCTCTGTGGCCTTTCTGGCTAGGAAATTGCCTGACAGCTCTAATGAAGCCAAGTTCATTACTTTCAGCATGGTGGACTTTTGCAGTGTTTGGGTCACCTTCCTCCCTCCCTACCTGAGCACCAAAGGGAAGTCCATGGTGGCCGTGGAGATCTTCTCCGTTTTAGCTTCTGGGGCTTGTATCTTTTTTCCAAAATGCTTCATTATCCTATTGAGGACCAATCTGAATTGTAAAGAGAATATAATGAGGCAGAAGAATTGCTCATTTAGGTGGAGATTTTGTGCTGTGATTTTGGGATATTTTGTATTCGATTATTTCAAAAATAAATCATGAAATGCAAGAAAATATTGTCCATTTACTAATTGAAAATAACTTCATGTGAATAATCACAAAATATTTGTTAATCAGGAACAATCACACATTCCTTTATTCTTCATTCTTTCTTCTTCTACCCACTATGGCCCCAGTAATCAAGATAGAAGTAGACTTTTATATTAAATATGTGGATATTAATTTCCAACAGGCATTCAAATCATAATATTTATTATTCTTTGTCTGTTCTATTTCCAGCTATCCATTTATTTTTCTTCTTTGAAAAAAAACTTCTCCTATACACTAAATTGAGTATGATGCCTTTATCTCTTTCCCCTATCTTTATAATACTTAATATAAAACACATAACTTTCATTGGGATTCTGTCTGGTACATTCTAAAATTATACTATATTATCAAAACCAATACAAATCTATTCATTAATATTGATATTCATTTATATCTTAGACATTTAACACCTTACTTTTCAGTTAAATCACATACTTTTATGGGAGCACTTATTTTCCATAGTTATTCCCCCCACATCACATATTATAGCTCATTATTTCATTACAATGTTCCTCCTTCTTCTACTTCAAATCTCTCATTTCACAAAAAGTTTCACTATGATAACATAGTCTAATAATTAATATTAACAATCATTTATATCTTAAACATTTTACTCATTTCAATTAAATATCATGCCTTTGTGGGAACACTTATGCTTTCCAAAATTATTCCCCCCTCCCACATCACATATCTTAAATCATATTTCATTACAGTACTCCCTTTTTCTTAACAAAATTTCACTAGGTTATACTAAATATTTTATCACATTTTAAATTACATATTATTTCCAATTTTCTATGGTTATTTCTAAATACAAATATAAAAATGCAATCTTATGTACCTTTCTAGAATCCCTTTTTCAATAAAATTTATCCATTATCTCTAAAAAACTTTTGCTTCTTCACATCTTGCTCCCCACCATTAAGGCTTCTCATCCCTTCCTTTCTCCCTTGCTTCTTCTTCTCCTTGTCCTCTTTACCCCCTTGTCTCTCCACCTCCCTTTTATTCTGCTTTCCCCCTTTCTGTTGTTTCCTAACATAATGTCCCCTTTTCACCTTATTCTTCTCTTTTGGGGTTGTTTTTCCAGATCTTAAAGTCTTCTTTTCCTTTTTCTCTTTCTTTTTCCCTTCTCCGACCAAAGTTATTTGTTCATCAAAGATGGCTTCTTCTTTGTCCCCACTATCCTGTTGCTCATTCAGCTTTACATAAGTATAAACCGCCATTTCTAAAAATTGAAAAAGAGTGCCAAGGACATCTTTCCCTTCTTGCTTTTCTTTTTCATATTTTTGATATACAAGTTTCAGTCCATCCACAAGTGATGCCATTGTGTAGAGAAAAAGTTTTTCCAAACAACCACCCAAGTGCTTTTAATCAGAAATAATTCTCAAAAGTTCCAAAATCACCAAACAATCCAAACAAGCTGTTTCTTTTAAATACCTTCTCCTTCTTCACTTTCTCTTTCAAGGGGTTAAAGTTTAATCACAAAGTTCCCTTTAAAATATATCTTTTAGAAGCCTTATTGATGTTTAGTAACTCTTTAAAGTTCTAGGCAATCTTCTCCTTATTTTCAAACTTTGCTCCAATTTTTTTTCCCTCTCCCTTCCCACTCACAGCCAAAAAGCTTTTTCCCATCCGCTGTCATGTTAGGAAGGAGAGTGAAACGGAAAAAAAAACTTTCCCTTTTAAGATATTCGCAGCTTGTAACTCTCACAAGAAACAATGTATACTTAGCAGCCTTCAAGATTCCAGGTCACTTTCTCTTGCTTTGTCCTGGTTGAAAGCAGCTTTCATATTTCTTCCAGCTTTCTCCCTCCTGCACCTGCTTGTCCGGCTGCAGATTTCTTCGTGGTGGCCATTGCTGACCGCCGTTCCTCCGCCTTGGGAGAAGGGGGTTTTGCTGGCTGGGGAGGGGGTCTGCAACACCCCCTGTCCGGATCCCCCTGTCTTCAGCTGCCTCTACGGGGCAGCTATATCCCCCAGATCCAAACGGATCGGGGGAACCTTGGCGGAGAACGCAGCAGGGATCACGCAGTATCGCGAATCCCTGCCGCCACCGAAACCTTGCAAACCGGAAGAAAGTTTGGAGCAGTTAACATTGAGTTTGTATCTGTTGTGTGCTCTTGTATTGTTGTGGTTGAAACTGAAGTAGTCATTGACTGGTAAGACATTGTAGCAGATAATTTTGTGTACTATGCTTAAGTCCAACCATAGGCAGTGTTCTTCAAGATTGTCCAAGCCTAAAATTTCAAGTTTGGTGATATAAGGTATTCTGTTGCAAGCAGAGGAATGTAGTACTCTTCTCGTGGAATACTTCTGGACTCGCTCAATTGTATTAATGTCTGATATACAGTGCGGATTCCAAACAGATGAGTTGTACTTGAGTATTGGTCTAGCAAAGATTTTGTATGCCCTAGTTAGCAATTCAATACTTCCAGAGGATAAGCTTTGTATGATTAGATTTACAACTTTTAATGCCTTTTTGGCAATGCTGTTACAGTGAGCTCTGGTGCTTAGATCATTAGATATGAGTACTCCGAGGTCCTTGACAATATGAATGTCATCAGTGAGGTCATATACACCTAGCTTGTATTTGGTGTACTGATTTTTTTTACCAATGTGTAGGACAGAGCATTTGTTAGTCGAGATTTGGAGTTGCCAATTGTTTGACCATTCAGCCACATAATCAAGATCACTTTGAAGAGCAGTAGTATTGTCGGTGGTGTTGAATAGTTTTACATTATCTGGGAAGACGATGCAGTTACTTATAAGGTGATCACAAATATCGTTTATATAGAGTAAAAAGAGTGTGGGTCCTAGAATGCTGCCTTGGGGGACACCGTTGTTAACTGGAGAAGGGTTTGATATAGTGCTCTCTATTTTTACTATTTGTTGCCTGTTTGACAGGAATGCAGTAATCCACTTATGAAAGGATCCAGAAATGCCGTAAGAGTTTAGTTTTAACAGTAGTTTGTCATGTACCACTGAATCAAAGGCTTTGCAGAAGCCTATGTAAATTGAGTCTATTGCTTTACCCTGGTTGAGTAGAGTAGTCCATATGTTTTTGCAGTGTAAAAGTTGCAGGTTGCAGGACATTTTTTTCCTGAAACCAAATTGTTTTTTTGGAGAATAGATTGTTTGACTCTAAGGGGAGGGTGATGAATTGGTTAATGATTGATTCCATGACTTTGCATGTGACACAACACAGTGAAATTGTAGTTTTCAACCAGGCTGGGGTCACCTTTTTTGAAGATAGGGATGACCGTAGCTAAGGACCATAGGTTCAGTAAGGAGCTGGTTCTGAGTGATATATCATATATAATGCTTAAGGGTTCTGCTTTGGCAGAGGACAGCTTTTTTAAGAATTATGCACATAATCCATCAGGGCCAATAGATAGGGATGGTTTTAGGTTTCATAGTGCCTTTTCTACGTTATCTTCTTTAAACTTTGTTTCCTTGGATTCTGACATGTGACACCAGAGAAAATATGTTAATTGGTGGCTCTTCCTGAGAAAGGGAGAAACTTATCTCTCAAAATGACTCAGCTTGACGGGGTCAATAAACTACAAAATGGGGACCTCTAAAGTCACCATCAATCTTTATTTTTGTCTTTTTAAAAGAAGATTTTCATTTTTTTTTCCAGCTCAGCATTGGCTTTGAGTTCATTCAGGGAGACCGAAGAGTTTATCCTTCCTCTTTTTGGATTAATCCCAAGGAATTTCCTCAATATGTGGGTTTAGTCCGGATGCTCCTGTATTTCCAGTGGAACTGGGTTGGGTTTATTGTCTCTGAGGATGAGAACGGAGAACGTATCCTCTCAACTCTGAGGCCAATGCTCATGGAGAAGGAGATCTGCCAGGCCTTCACTCAAAGGGTGAAACATGATTTTTCTCATGTTCAAATTCACATTACTTTCAAAACTATGGGCTAATGTTGAAGTCATTCTTTTCTTTGCAGGGCCTGATATTGTTGAAACATTTCTTTTGACTCTGAACTTCAAGTCATTTGGTCAAAGTCCATGTCCAAAAGTTTGGATCCTTACTTCGTATTGGAAGCCATATGCAAGCCATCTTCATGATAGATGGCGAGCTTTAAAGCACTTGCATGGGTCTCTGCATTTTAGGGACCACAGCAGAAAGTTTTCAAAATTCAGCAATTTTCTCCTCTCCTTAAACCCTTTGAACCCACAAGGAGATAGGATTCTCCCACTGTGGTGGGAAAAGGTCTTTGACTGTGAGTTCCACAAACCAGGTCACTATTTTATAAAATGGAAAAAATACTGTACAGGAAAAGAGAATTTAGCGAATCTGCCAACCTATAAGTTTCAAACAAAGATGACAGGTGAAAGTTACAATGTCTACAATGCCATTTATGCTCTGGCACACGCGTTACATGCTATGCATGGATCTGGATCACAACCAGCCCTCAGGAAACTTAGAAAGAAGATTTCCAATGTTCAGCCATGGCAGGTAAACTCTGTCACTTTGTTTTCAGTCCATTGATCTTAGAGTGGAAACTTCCCATATGTGTTATCTGAAATATTCATGAAATATCTATATGCTACTATATCAATATACTTCAGAGAAAATTACAACAATAAATGAAAGAAAATCTGAATTTAGTATAATCGGTTGAAAATGGGTAGAGGAGGGGAAAAGAGGAGAATTGCAAACCAGTTGTCTCTAAGATCCATAGAGGAAATATCTTCATACTAGCTGGATACCCATGCTTTGCTACGAAACTATGTGGTCGAGCTTAGTTTTGGGGGAGGAAAATAAGGGGGAAAAACTACCTTTGCCTACCAGCATCCATCAGTATTCATCTGGCTAGCATCCTGTCAGTGTGTGAGAGAGTTGAGGGCTGTTTGGAAACAGAAGGAGTATTTGCTGTGTGAGCAAGAAGGAGACAGCAAGGAGGCTTAGCTCAACTATTCCCACTTAAACACACCTGGTTCTTGCATTGTAGTCTTTTTTTATCAGATAGAGAGAATAAGTCCAACTCTACATTGTTTTGAAAGAAATTATTCAATCATTCCATTACATCTAAAATACAAATTTAAAAATGTATGTGGACTGGTATCACAGAAGGAAAATCATACAATAAAATGTCAAGTGTGGCATTCAAATCTTTGTGTGTAGGTATCATTCTGGTAAAGCTAGAGTTGAATGGCCCTGATTCAAAGGCCCAATGATAAAGGGGAACTTTGTAGTGTTGGGGAAATAGCTCACTATTTAGTGCTATTCCTGATTGCTCAGATGTCCACCAAGGAAACACCTATATCTTGTTAGACATACTCCTATCTCCTAAGATAAGGGCCATAATAGAAAAACAGAGTTGGAAAGAACATTGGAGACTTTTATTCAATGCCCTGTTCAAGCAGGAAACTCTATATCATTTCAGACAAATAGTTATCCAATCTCTACTTTAAAACCTCCAGTGATAGAACTTCTGGAACCAAATCATTCAACCAATTAATTGTGCTCATTGTCAGGAAATTTCTCCTTAGTTCTAGATTGGTTCTCTCCTTGATTAGTTATCATTAATTGCTTCTTGTCTTCCATTCAGATGCTTTGGGCAATAGGTTGAATTCCCGTTCTTTGTGGCAGCCCTTCAAATATTGGAACACCATTATCCTGTCACCCTAATTCTTCTTTTCTCTAGACTAGCCATACTCAATTCCTCCAAATGTTCTTCATGTTTTAGCCTCCAGCCCCATAACCATCTTTGTTGCTCTTCTCTACCCTCTTTCTAGAGTCTCAACATATATTTTTTTTTATATTGTGGGGACCAAAACTGGATCCAATGCATCCAATTCAGTTACCAAGGCATTATAAAATTGGGTCAATATACTAACAGTTCATGTGATCTTGATTCTATCCCTCTGTTAATGCAGCCTTGGATTGCGTTGGATTTTTTGGCAGCATCAGACATGGCTGGTTTTTATTTAAGTGATTGTCCAGTAGGACGAAGATCCCTCTTGTAGTTACTACTATTGAGCTGGTTACCACCAATTCTATATCTGTGCATCTGCCTTATTCTTGTCTAAATGTAATACCTTACACCATTAAATTTTATTTATTAGATAGGGGCCAGTGTTCAAGTCTGTTTAGATTCTTCTGTATCCTGAGCCCATCTTCCAGAGTGTTGGCTATTCTTTCCAGAACATTTGATCTGTTCCCCTTCTATCGCCTCTTCTAAAACATTGATGAAGGTATTGAAGTGTACTGGCCCTAAGACAGAGCCTTGGGGTACCCCACTGAATACAAATCAAAATGAGTAAGACAACATGTTGAGTGTAATTGGTCAGCTGATCATGAAGATATGGTTCAAAGTTTCTAAGTTTGCACCCACCTTTTCCTTCAGACCCTTGTGTTATAATCCATCTGACCCTGGTCATTTGATCTTGTCCAGAGTGGATTGGTGTTCTCTTGCCATTTTCTAATCCATCACTAATCTGCATTTTACAATATTTCCTATATACCACATTTAACTGGCTAGCAAAAAGTTCATCTATTTCCTTTGGGTAGTTGGATGGCCTTGTAGTATACACCAATGCAATGTTATTTTTTTTTATATTGACCCAAATGCATTCACAATAGTTTTCATCATTGTTCTGTTCTATTTCTGTACAGATTTATTTATTTATTTATTTATTTATTTATTTATTTAATTTAATTTATTTATTTGATTTGTCAATTGTTTACAAGATAAGTATAAGTGTATACATAGTTGTGAATACATGAAATGGGTACATATAAGAAAAATAAAAGAAGAATAAGAGAAACAATAGGACAGGGACGGTAGGCACGTTGGTGCGCTTATGCACGCCCCCTACAGACCTCTTAGGAAAGGGGTGAGGTCAATAGTAGACAGTCTAAGGTTAAAGTTTTTGGGGTTTGGGGAAGAAACTACAGAGTCGGGTAGAGTATTCCAGACATTGACCACTCTATTGCTGAAGTCATATTTCCTGCAATCAAGTTTGGTGCGGTTAACATTGAGTTTGTATCTATTGTGTGCTCTTGTGTTGTTATGGTTGAAGCTGAAGTATTCATTGACAGGTAGGACATTGCAATGTATGATTTTATATACCATGCTTAAATCAGACCGAAGACGGCGTAGTTCAAGGTTTTCTAGTTCTAGAATTTCAAGTCTGGTGGCATAAGGTATTCTACAATGAGTAGAGGAGTGGAGAACTCTTCTTGTGAAATATTTCTGGACTTTCTCAATTGTGCTAATATCAGATACGTAATGTGGGTTCCAGACTGATGAACTGTATTCGAATATTGGTCTAGCAAATGTTTTGTATGCTCTGGTTAGTAGTGTGATATTACCAGAGAAAAAGCTACGTAGAATTAGGTTAACAACTCTTAATGCCTTTTTGGCTATGTAGTTGCAGTGGGCTCTAGCACTTAGATCATTAGAGGTGAGTATTCCAAGGTCCTTTACAGAGCTTGGGTCATCAACAAGATCTTGACTATTCAGCTGGTATTTTATTTTCTGATTTTTTTGCCAATATGTAAGACAGAGCATTTATTTGTTGAGATTTGAAGTTGCCATTTGTTTGACCATTCTGATACATAGTCAAGATCTTTTTGTAGGGTAGCAGTATTGTCTGTGGTATTGAACAGCTTTACATCATCAGCAAAGAGAACGCAATTGCTCTTAATATGATCACAGAGGTCATTTATGTAGAGTATGAAGAGAGTTGGTCCTAGAACACTGCCTTGGGGGACACCACTATTGACAGGTACTGAATTTGATAGGACGCTCCCGATTTTGACCATTTGTTGTCTGTTTGACAGGAATGCTTCTATCCAGTTATTCAGTTGTCCAGAGATACCATAGGATTTTATTTTTAGGAGTAGTTTGTCGTGTACCACTGAATCAAAGGCTTTACAGAAGTCTATGTAGATTGCGTCTATTGCTTTGCCCTGGTCGAGTTGTGTCGTCCATATGTTTTTGCAGTGTAAGAGTTGCAGATTACAGGATAGTTTTTTTCTGAAACCAAATTGTTTATTGGAGAGTAGGTTATTTGTCTCTAAGTGGAGGATGATGGATTGGTTAATAATTAATTCCATGACTTTACAGGTGACGCAGCATAAGGAGATTGGCCTGTAATTTTCAACAGGCCAATCTCAACAGGCCAATCTCTAATTTTCAAGATGTTTTTATTTCTTATATAAGGTGCAACTCCACCTCCTCATTTATTAGGTCTGTTTCATTTAAACAATTTAAATCCACTTAATTGAATATTCCATTCATGGGTTTCATCCACCAAGTTTCAGTAATGGCAATAATATCATACCTCCCCTCATGTACTTGGAATTCTAGCTCACCATTTTATTCCTCATGCATTGTGTCAACTCGTAAAACATTCCTATGCCTGTTTTCAAGATGCCATAAACAAGGGGAAGAAATCTGAAGGGGTAGTACAACTAGAGGTACATTCAACCATTATCTTAAAAAGACTGTAGCTGCACTACTGGATCTTCTGGCTGTGAAAATCCTTCATTGGAAAACATGATTGATGACACCCACTCCTTGAATGTGCTTTATTGGAGAATTGGATTAATGATACACCTAGGAAGGAAAGGGGAAACCGGGTCACATGTGACATATGCCAGAGTTGCTTCATTTAGGTTAATACTGGCATGTTGCTCCTAATAAATCCTTTGAGTTTTTTTGAAGCTTGGCTAGAGGCTCATGATTAAATTAGGGCAATCGTCGGAATCCTAACACATTGTGCATTGGTGTATAGGCATTTGAGGCCTTTTTGGATGACCCTGTGCTTGGTATCTACATAACCTTTTTTGTGTCTGAGAAGCCACAAAGTGACAAAAGCCATGATGCCTCACGTGTGGCTTTCAGTTATTTAATCCAATGTCTGAAGGTCACTTTTGTTTCAGCTTTTTCCTTATTTGATGAATGTCCAGTTCAACAACAGTGCTGGAGAAGAAGTCTCCATCTCAGAAAAAGGATTGGGATCTGCTCATTATGACCTTATCAACTGGGATCGCCTCCCCAATCGATCAACTGTCCTTCTGAATGTTGGGCAAATAAATCCTGGGGCTTCCCAAGGTCAGGATGTCACCATTCACTCTGATGCAATTGTCTGGCCTACAAAGGTGAGATGGAAGATTCATTCTACCCTGGGGATGCAGAACTTCCAAACTAAATTATCAGGAAATCAGGAAATATGACAGCCATTTGGTGAAAAACCTGTTATGTATGTAAGACATTTGAGGTCAGATTTGTGTCAGGATTGGAAAGAACTTCTTGTAACTGAGTTGCCCATTAGAGCAGGCAAAAGTGATTTCTTTTTCTTTTCTTTTTTGTAAATTTTATTTGAGTTTTCACAAAAAGAAAAGAAATACAATTAAAACATCTTTTTTGAAAGCAGGATAATCCCGGGTTACATTTCTTCGTACAGACACAAATTTAAGTTCATGCTCATTTTTATATTCTATTCCATATCTTATTACTATATTACATTTTCTACATGGCTTCTCCCCTCTTTTAATTTTCTCATTTTTATTTTATTTATTTCATCTCAATCCAAATCATTATATTTATATTTTTTGTCTGTCCTGTTTCAATTGTCTATTATCTTTTCTCATTAAACAAATGCCAAAGGGAGAATAGAGATTTCTGGACATTAAAATTTTTTTCTTCTATAAGCAGGAAGGGAGAGAAAAAGAATAAGGGCAGGATCTGGAAGGGAGGAGACTGCCTGGACTTTAAAAGAATCTAAAGTAAAATTTCAATAAGACTTCTAAAAGATACATTTTAACTGAAACTTTGCAACTAAATAGTAACCCCAGGAAAAGAAAGTGGGGAAAAAAGAAAGAGCAAAAAGAAACAGGTTTTGTGTATTTGGATTACTTGGTGACTTTTGGATTTTTGGTTATTATAATTGAATGACTAAAATCAATCAGGTGGTTGTTTAAAAATTTCTACAATGGCATCACTTTTGGATGAATTGAAAATGAAACTTAAAAAGTACAAAGAAGATGCACAAGAAGGGATGGTTTCTTTTGGCTTCGTTTTTCAATTCTTAGAAATGGAGATCTGGAACTATGAGAAACAACAAGAAAAGACTGCAAAACAAGAAGACTGGGACAAAGAAGAAGCCATCTTTAATGAACAAGTAACTCTATGTGGGGAAGAAAAGGGAAAGGGGGGAAAGAGGATGGAGAATTTAAGTCTTAAAAAAACAACCAAAGAAAAGAAAAATAATTCGAAAAATAAGTATAATACTGGAAAGCAACAGAAAAGGGGAATACAGAAGAGGGAAATAGAGGTAGAGAGACAAGGGGGTAAAAAGGGGAGAGAGAAGAAGAGAGGGAAAAAGGAAAGGAAAAGAAGTTGCAACAGTGATTTCTAAGGACCCTTCTCATTATAGAATTAAAAACAGGACCCAAAACCGAATAATCAAGGATCATTGCAATGATTATTATTATTTATTTAATACTATGCATTGGAGGAATCTCCTCCAGGAAGCAATGGGGTGCCCTACTATTTAAACAAATCAAGAGAGATGAACAGGTAATAGAAGATGTAATTCATAGATATTCAAAATTGGTAAAACTCAAATTAATGCCCAGCCCATCTACTGTTATTATTCTAAATGAAAATATTGTATTAATAAAAGAAATCAGTTACATGGAAACAGAAACATTGATCGATCATACCGCAAACCAAGTTCTTCATAGTTGCCTAAATTACCACCAATTTCCTCTGTTTCTGTTTTGCTAACACACGCCGAATCCTCAAAGAACTTACTTCTTCATGCTGTTCAGTTGGATTCTCATGGGTTGTTGTGTCATAAAAGCTGTAGCTCAATGTCACAAGTCTTCATTTGCATGCCAAAATCTGAGCTCCAATCTCCAGCATCCACAGGTGGGTCTGTATCCCACAAGAACAGTTCCTGGTTGATGATAGACTCTGGTGAACCATTTTAATTGAATGTGGAAGTGGATAAATGAGGCATGTCCATTGTTACAGTCATCTAAAGCATTTCTCTTTTCTTTTTAGAAGGTGCCCTTTGCCAGGTGTGGCATGAAGAGGTGCCAGGCAGGAGAGAGGAGAAGAGTTCCAGAGGGCGAGCAGGTTTGCTGCTACCTATGTACCCCTTGTTCAGATGGGAGCATTTCTGATCTGACAGATAGAGCATATTTCAAATATAGACCATCCAGGATCAATGAACCATTCCGTGAATCAAAATATTGATTTCTTTTTATCATTGTTCATAGAATTGAGAGGCTTCAAAGTTTCAGGGTACAGAGATTTTCCCTGTAAATCACTTCTTCCCCTTTTCAGAATACTTGCTGCACAATTGTATATCCTTTTCCTTGTAACCAATTTGACCGTTCCTTCTCATGACATTCAGTGCACCTTTTTATGTCTTACTCTGTTATATTTTGGACATTCACAGTGCACAATATAATGGACACACAGACACACAAAAGTTTAATATTTCTGGCTGACAGATATATCAGTCTTTTTGTAGTTCCAGTATGAAGTGGTTATGATAGTCATGCAAGTGTCCAGTGTACAGACAGGGCCTTTTTCCACAACTAATTATTTAGACGAACTGGAGATGAATCTTGGACCAAACTAACCTCGGATCATTAACAAAGAAGGAGAATTGATCCACCATGAAATACACAATAGGTCATTCCATCACTTGCTTTGCGAGCTGGCCATAGCAGAAAAGGGACGGTCATGTCACCCCTAAGATGAGATAATGCTCATGGCAGATGTTTCTTAAATGATTATGTAAAGATTTTTAATTTCAGATGCAGCTGATTGTGCTCCTTGCCCAGAAGATGAATACCCCAACAAGGATAAGGTCCACTGCATTCCCAAGAAGCTCCACTTCCTTGCCCATGAAGACCCCCTGGGGTATGCTTTATCCTCTTTAGCTCTTTTCTTTTCTCTGAGCACAACTGCTATTCTGGTGATTTTCCGTAAACATCATGACACACCAATTGTCAAGGCTAACAACAGAGATCTCAGCTACATCCTCCTGTTCTCCCTCCTGCTCTGCTTCCTCTGCTCCTTCCTCTTCATTGGTCCACCCAGGAAGCTCACCTGTCTCTTCCGACAAACTGCCTTTGCCATTCTCTTTTCCCTTGCAGTTTCCTGTGTGTTGGCAAAAACTGTCGTGGTGGTTCTGGCCTTCATGGCTACCAAGCCAGGGAACAAGGCAAGGAAATTCTTAGGAAAACCACTGACCATCTCTATCGTCTTAAGCTGTCCCCTTATCCAAGCACTTATTTGTGTCACCTGGTTGATAACTTATCCCCCATTTCCCAACTTGGACTTCCACTCCTTGGTCAGAGAGACCATCATAGAATGTAATGAAGGCTCAGCTTCAATGTTTTACACTATTCTGGCCTACCTGGGTTTCCTGGCCCTTATCAGTTTTACGGTGGCCTTTCTGGCTAGGAAATTGCCTGATAACTTTAATGAAGCCAAGTTCATTACTTTTAGCATGCTGGTCTTTTGCAGCGTTTGGCTCACCTTCCTCCCCACCTACCTGAGCACCAAAGGGAAGTCCATGGGGGCCGTGGAGATCTTCTCCATCTTGGCCTCTGGGGCTGGTCTCTTGGCTTGTATCTTTTTCCCCAAATGCTACATTATTGTACTGAGGCCCCATCTGAATCATAAAGATAATATAATGAGGCAGAAGAATTGCTGATTTAGGTGGAGATTGGGCACTGTGATTTTGGGATATTTTGTGTTCGATCTGATTTCTAAAATAAATCATGAAATGTAAGGAAATGTTGTCCATTAAATAATTGGAAATGTTATGTGACTAATCTGCTAAGTATCTTTTAATCAGCAAATGTCGTCCATCCTTTTATTTTTCAGACTTTCTAGTTGTCCCCAGTGAGGGCCCAGTAATCAAGATACAAGTAAACTTTTGCATTAAATATGTGGATATTAGTTCCCAACAGGACAATTTCTCACTTCATTTATTTTAATCCAAAGAGGCTTTAATTTCGTTTCTTGTGGGGTTCATTATCCAGGCTGATGAGCATGTTCCCTAAGTATGAGGATTTGGGGATCAGAGATCAGAGGGTCCTGCTTGTTCATTTCATACCACTCTATTCTCTCTTCCTTTTCACTTTGCTCCAGTGGCTGAACAATTTCCCAATTTGTTTCTAACACCTTAATCAATTTGTTTCTCTCTTGGAGAAGCTTCTTCAGGTCTGAGCATAAGACTCCCATGGTGGTCACAACACAGATTTACTAAAGGCCATCATTCATTACTGATTCCTAATTTTTTTTAAAGTACCCCACAATGGAAAAGATTGAACTTTTCTTTGAGTTTTTGTTATTATGATTTTATGTCCAAATTAATATTCTTTACCTTTACCCTCAAACTAACCTCTATTGTCCTCACTGTGCCTACCGTCCCTGTCCTATTGTTCGTAATTATTAGTTCCCATTTCTTGTATTCAAAGTTATATTTATTCTTGTTTCTGTTATATTGTAAGATTTTGACAAATAAATAAATGAATAAATAAGTCACCTTCTTCACTAGGTCAGCACAGTCTCTAAGATGTTGTCACTACCTACTTTTGTATGGTTGATAATCATCCTGATGAAAACAGCTACCACTGCTACCGCTTCGCTCCGGAGAGAGAAGGAGGAAAGCCCGAGGAGCGCCAGAAGGAGGAAAGCCCGAGGAGCGCCGGCCGGGTGAATCACTCCCTGAGCGAGAACGCTCCAAACGTGGCTTTTTCCCCAACTTTGAGAGTTTTCCCCTCAACTGCTGAGTGAGAACACTGTGTTACAACTTCCTGTTTACAGAGTAATAGCGATCTGCTATTCAAAAAGCGATAAATTCCTCTCATCAGCTGCTAGTAAAACAATCAACCCGTTCCTTGCAGACTCCTAATACTACCTCATTACCTCAAAACTTACAACTTTTCTACCTCATCACCTATATCAACGATTAGATAATCAATTTCTATAAAATATTTTATTAATGGTTTTATTAATTTATTGTTTTTAATTGATTAGTGTGATTAGAGTGTTTAGTGCAAACAGTGTGATTACTGACTAGATTAAAATATCAAAATTCATGTAATTTAATTGAATAGCAAAATCATTGATTTAGTGAATTTAAATGAACAGTGTGATTAATAATTAGTGTAATTAATTGATTAGTGATTAGAGTAATTAATTGATCAGGCTGATTTTTGCTCAGGAATATTATCTGACTTGAGAGATTACTACAATTGATTGTTTGATATTGTTTGATGTAATATTGGCTATATAGATTACCCAAAATTGTTCCTTTAATTAATTCAATCAACGTACTATTTTAACAATCCTACCATGCCAAAAAGTAAATCCTACGTCAAACCACAACCTAAAGAGAAGATAATCCCCACCAATGAACCACAAGACTCCTGCACATGCCTTAAATGCTACAAAAATCTAAAGGATAATAAATACTCCATCATATGTTCTCTGTGTAAAAAATACACTCATCATGACTGCTTGGGATTACCTGAGCAAATGATTAAATACCTAGAATCATCCAATGAGTATCCATATTTCTGCAAATCATGCATACCCAAACTGGATCTGTCTGAAAGAGATGATACCATCGAAACCATTGAAACATCCCCAATCATCGAAACCATTAAAACATCCCTCAACACCATAGTAGCATCCCTGGATGCCGTAAAAGAAAGAATAACCAACCTTGAAAAAAAAAGACACAACGCAAAAACCTGAACATCAAATAGCTACAAACCACATCTCCACCCATCAACCACAATCCAATCCAAAACCCAATCCACAAATAAACACAACCCAGACAAATATTGATATCCCAATCCTCATCAGAGAAGCTGTTGAGCGTGAACGGAAACGTCCAAATGCCATCTTATTTGGACTAGAAGACATCAATGTCAATGATGACATCACAACTGTCCGAAACATCATCAGAGATTATCAAGCATCAACCATCTCCGCTGATGAAATACTTGACATTTCCCGCATCGACCGAGAGCTCAAAAATAGAGATGGCTCTGTGGCCCCACGCTTGTGCAGGGTCATTTGCAAAAACGAATCAAGCAAACGTAAATTCATTTATACTATAAACTCACTCGCCAAAACCAACACCAACCACAAGAACCTCCGTTGCCGCCCTGACCTAACCATACAGCAACGTGCCCGCTCCCGTGTACTCCGCATCGAACTCAAAAACCATCTAGACAATGGAGAGAAGGACCTGTACATTGACTACCATGCTGACTGTATCAAAAGTAAGCCACGCAACCCAATTCTCAACTTTTACCCTCAACCACAACCCTACCTCAACCCATCCACCATCACCCAAGACTAGGCACGCGCGCCCCCAACTACCTCAATTCTAACTACTGCCGGACTTAAATGCAAACTACTCAATACAAGAAGCCTCGTGAATAAAATACCTGAATGTCTCATCCTCCTTAATACGGCTAACTTCGACATTATATTTGTCTGTGAAACATGGCTCAATGCATCTCTCCCCGACTCCATTACCACAGTAAGAGACTATCATGTTTACCGATCAGATCGTGAAAATCGTCGAGGAGGTGGTGTTGCTATATTCTATAAAAATCCTTACATCTAAAAAATATCCAAGTTACCCAGGAGCTTGCCCTTTCCTGAAACCATCATCTGTGAACTATCCTTAAATATCACAATTCGATTCTTACTATGTTACAGAGCACCTGATTATGACATCGAACATGTAAACAAGCTAAATACAGTACTAACAAGGGCTGCATCCTGCCCATACCCTTTTATCTTTCTTGGTGATTTCAATCTACCTCATATTGACTGGACCCTAAATGATTGTACAACTGAAATCATACACACAACCTTCTACAATGCTATTACAAATCTGGGACTGGAACAACTAGTAACCAACAACACTAGACTAAACAACTGCCTCGATCTCATCTTCTGCAATAGTTTGAATTTAATTTACGGAATACAAACTAAAGAACCCTTTTCCAGCAGTGACCACAATATGATTGACTTTTGTCTCAACATACGCCCACACAAAAATCACCACAATGATGTAATCCCCAATTGTAACTTCAAAAAAGGCAACTATGATCTTATAGACAACGACCTCTCACCCCTTGATTGGCAATCTCTATTCTCTGGATGCAATACCGTTGAAGACCATTACAACATATTCTTACTTGAAATCAAAAGAGTCATCATACTATATGTTCCAACAACAACTCACAAAACAAAACAAAAAAGAAGATTACCCATATCAATAAGGAAACTTCAATCCAAAAGAGATCACTCTGGCGGAAAAACAAATCTGGTCACGTTGCCAATTTCAAAAACCGATACAAAAACTTATGCCACCAGATAAAGACCGAATGCACCAATTATCACATTAAACAAGAAGAAAACCTTCTAAGCACCAATTCCACCCGTGCTTTTTTACAATTTTGTAAACAACAAACTAAAAGACTCAAGGTCCATCCCTCCCTTGATAGGACCTGATGGTAAAGACTGCAACGACGACACCATTAAAGCCAACATCTTTAACACATTCTTCGGCTCAGTATTTGTAAACAGCAATGGATCTTGCCCAGTATTTCCTAACCGTACCACAGATAACAACAATGACCTAATACATATCGATTTCACAGAAGACAATGTTGAAAAATCACTACGCAATCTAAAACCATCCCTATCTATTGGACCGGATGGAATATGTGCCTACTTCTTAAGAAAGCTATCCACTGCCATAGCCAAACCTCTAAGCATAATCTTTGAAAAATCTTTCAGGACCAGCTCCTTGCCTAACCTATGGTCACAAGCCACAGTCATCCCCATCTTCAAAAAGGGAGACCCAAGCCTAGTTGAAAATTACAGACCAATCTCCTTATGCTGCGTCACCTGCAAAGTCATGGAATCAATTATTAACCAATCCATCATCCTCCACTTAGAGACAAACAACCTACTCTCCAATAAACAATTTGGTTTCAGAAAAAAACTATCCTGTAATCTGCAACTCTTACACTGCAAAAACATATGGACGACACAACTCGACCAGGGCAAAGCAATGGACGCAATCTACATAGACTTCTGTAAAGCCTTTGATTCAGTGGTACACGACAAACTACTCCTAAAAATAAAATCCTATGGTATCTCTGGACAACTGAATAACTGGATAGAAGCATTCCTTTCAAACAGACAACAAATTGTCAAAATCGGGAGAGTCCTATCAAATCCAGTTCCTGTAAATAGTGGTGTCCCTCAGGGCAGTGTTCTAGGACCAACTCTCTTCATACTCTACATAAATGACCTCTGTGATCATATTAAGAGCAATTGCGTTTCTTCGCTGATGATGTAAAGCTGTTCAACACCACAGACAATACTGCTACCCTACAAAAAGATCTTGACTATGTATCCGAATGGTCAAACAAATGGCAACTTCAAATCTCAACAAATAAATGCTCTGTCTTACATATTGGCAAAAAAAATCAGAAAATAAAATACAAGCTGAATAGTCAAGACCTTGTTGATGACCCAAGCTCTGTAAAGGACCTTGGAATACTCACCTCTAATGATCTGAGTGCTAGAGCCCACTGCAACTACATAGCCAAAAAGGCATTAAGAGTTGTTAACCTAATCCTACATAGCTTTTTCTCTGGCAATATCACACTACTAACCAGAGCATACAAAACATTTGCTAGACCAATACTCGAATACAGTTCATCAGTCTGGAACCCTCATTACGTATCTGATATTAGCACAATTGAGAAAGTCCAGAAATATTTCACAAGAAGAGTTCTCCACTCTTCTACTCGTTGTAGAATACCTTATGCCACCAGACTTGAAATTCTAGAACTAGAAAACCTTGAATTACGCCGTCTTCGGTCTGACTTAAGCATGGTATATAAAATCATACATTGCAATGTCCTACCTGTCAATGAATACTTCAGCTTCAACCATAACAACACAAGAGCACACAATAGATACAAACTCAAAGTAAACCGCACCAAACTTGATTGCAGGAAATACGACTTCAGCAATAGAGTAGTCAATGTCTGGAATACTCTACCCGACTCTGTAGTCTCTTCCCCAAACCCCAAAAACTTTAACCTTAGACTGTCTACCATTGACCTCACCCCTTTCCTAAGAGGTCTGTAGGGGGCGTGCATAAAAGCGCACCAACGTGCCTACCGTCCCTGTCCTATTGTTTCTCTATTCTTTTATTTTTCTTATATGTACCCATCTCATGTATTCACAACTATGTATACACTTATACTTATTATCTTGTAAACAATTGACAAATCAAATAAATAAAATAAATAAATAAATAAAGACAGGTCATGCCCCCACATATAATTTGTGTATATATTATTGTTTTTCTCAGTCCTCATGAACAGTTCTGTAAAGACAGGGAATTCTACCGAATTTCTTTAATTTTCCTCTTTCTTGAGAAAAGGACAAAGATCTGAAGATCCCTAGAACAAGCATTTCTTTCAGGAGGCCCTGAAAACAAAGAAAACAATCAGCTACATCTTTTTCAATATTCCAGGTGAAATATTGGTGACCCACTCAAAGAACAAACTGGGCAGAATACATCTAAGTCATAAAGAAAAGAAGAAAGTGTGTGGTTATTAAGACCCATCTAGGTATTCCATAGCTGAAACACATCTCCATTAACTAATTTGAGAAACACCACTAGGATAAAGGCCATGTGTCAGCTTTGGAAGCCATATTAGCACCAGATGCTTCCACACTGTTACATTCTAGAGCCTGGGAAAATGGGAGGGGGGATTTCTTTGAGTATATGTGATTAGACCAGAGGTGGTATTCAGCAGGTTCTGACCAGTTCTGGGGAACCAATAGCGGAAATTTTGAGTAGTTCAGAGAACTGGCAAATACCACCTCTGACTGGAGATTTTACAGTATCCTTCCCCTGCCATGCCCACCAAATCATGCCCACAGAACCGGTAGTAAAGAAAATTTGAATCCCACCACTGGGTTAGACATAATAGCATTCTTCTTCTAAGTCAAGATCATGTTATTTGTGCACCTGGTGGAGAGGACGTCTCAAGTTGTTATTTCTGCACCTGGTGGAGAGGACGTCTCACTGATGGTGATTGGGGCATGTGATGCAATGATGGGTGCAAGGGGTGGGTTTGTGATTTTTTACTTATTGCAAGGAAACCTGGAACTTTCAGATTTGGGATTTCCCAGATGTGTCAGTTTATTACTCTAATAAAAAGAACCTTGGAGAGGATGTCTCCGAGTTATTTGTTGGAGTGGAGGTTTTCTGGAACACTGACACCATATGAGGCAGATCAAGGAAGTCTCGGGGAATTTCTAAATTTAAAAGAGCAATACAAGTTTTGGTCTGGTAGTTGTGATGATAAGATATTACAATTGTCACTCTAGGAAAGGTAACTCATCCTGGTTCAAAGAATGGAGACTGAAGAATGATCTACAGCAGAATGGTACATCTGAGAGAAGCTCTTGATTCTGTCCTCAAGAAATCCTCCATCATTCAAAGTGATTGGTTTTGAAGTATTTATTTAAAATATTGATGGCCCACTCAAATAATAGCTAGACTGGGCAGAATACAACTAAGTCATTATGAAAAAAAAGAAAGGGTGTGATTATTAGAAACCATCTAGGTACCCCATAATTGAAACACATATCCATTGGCCAGTTTGGAAAACACCGTTTAGATCAAAGGTCTTCAAACTTGGCAAGTTTAAGACTTGTGGACTTCAATTCCCAGAATTCCTGAGCTAACATGACTGGAGGATGAATTCTGGGAGTTGAAGTCGACAAGTCTTAAAGCTGTCAAGTTTGAAGACCCCTCATTTAGATAGAGGCCATGTGAAGCAGTTCAAGGAAATTTCAGAGAGTCTCTGACACTAAAAGAGTTTGGTGGTGGAAGCAAAAACAATTGATTCCAAAGAGATCTCAGAGATTTAAAAGAGTTTGCTCCATGTATATCCTACATTAAGGGGATTGGACTAGGTGATCTCCAAGTTCTCTTCCAACTCTAAAGCTTTATGACTCTCCAATCACAGCTGTCAAATTCACAGAAAGAGACACACAATTGTGGCTTCACAAATAAGTTTTCCTCTTGCCAAATGCCACCAACTACAGAGTTATGGAGTAAGTTTGTAGACATTTCTCTCTCTTAGGATTCATAAAACACTAGTAATTCTTACTTCATCTCAGTAGATTTCCAGAGATTAACCCTCCCTAGGCATAAAGAGATTTGTGTCTGGTCAAAACATGTTTAATTAGTATGCTCTGAATAATATAGCTATACCCACAAACGAAAAGTCTGTGAATAATATAGCTCTATCCCTATGGAGTTACCGCTGAGATCAATGATTATCTTGAAGACTTCAACTCCTACTTGAGTCCTGTGAAGCCATCAGAGCATCAAATTGCCTACATCCTCCTCCATTGACTTGCTCTAGGGCATTGTGTGGACAATGAGTTGGCTTTTAGCATTGCTTTGGATCTTGCCTGCAGCAGTTGTGACAGATCTGCAGCCAAATTGCTTCTGGAGGAGATCTTTTCAAGCACAAAAAGACTATTACAAACCTGGAGATCTCATTATTGGTGGAAACCTCCCTCTCTCCATTACTGTAGTTCTACAGCTCCTATTTGTGCCTCCTGGTGATTGGGATATTCTTTCTCTGTAAGTGTTTCCTCGATTGTCTTTTTTTCTCAATGCAATGTGGAAAGGGCAGTCTTGAAGATGGGGCAGATGTAAATCCCACCTAGCCTATATGTCAGCATTCCAACTAACAAACTCCTAACCAATAAATAGAATGGAATGGAATGGAGTAGAATGGAATGGAATAGAATAGAATTCTTTGTTGGCCAAGTGTGATTGGACACACAAGGAATTTGTCTTGGTGCAAATACTCTCAGTGTACCTAAAAGAAAAGATACATTCATCAAGAGTCAAGAATCATCAGGTACAACACTTAATGAAAGTCATGGGGTACAAATAATCAATCAAATCATACTAGGAAACAATCAATATAAATCACAAGGATACCAGCAAAAAAGTGACAGTCATACAGTCACAAGTAGGAGAGGATGGGTGATGAGAAGTTACGAGAAGTTTAATAGTGATGCAGAATTTGTAAATAGTTGGACAGTGTTGAGGGAATTATTTGTTTAGCAGAGTTATGGCTTTCGGGGAAAAACTCTCCTTGTGTCTATTTGTTCTGGTGTGCAGTGCTCTAGAGCAGAGGTCCCCAACCGCCGGTGCGCTGGTTGCTGGGTGCCGCCATCTTTTTTGACGAAAAAGTGCTTCCGGTGAGCTTTTCCGGGTAGAAAGCTCACCGGAAGCACTTTTCATCAAAAAGATGGCGGCGCTAGCGCTTCGTAAGCTTTTCCGGTAGAAAGCCATTTCTACCCGAAAAGCTCACCGAGCGCTGCGCCGCTTGACTGCTTTGAGATCAAAAGATTTCGGGCGGCGCCCAGTTGATGCCGGTATCGGGCCGCGGCGCCCAGCTGATGCCGGTACCGGGCCGCGGTGTCAAAAAGGTTGGGGATCACTGCTCTAGAGCGTTGTAAACTCTGAGACAAGCATTTCCTCAAAGTTCCTTTTTATTAGAGTTGTTATATTGGCACATCTGGGAAAACCTCAGTCTGAGAGTTCCAGGTTTTCCCTTCCCAAAAGAAAATCAAAAATCCCTCCACTGCACCCACCATCGCATGGTCCAATCAAACATTGTCCCAACTGGAGACCTTCCTCCAAACACTCCTCTCCAGGTGCAGGGTGACTTGGCCTTGACTTGATTTTGGCATGCAAATCTCAGTTCTGGTTATGCATTGTTACAATATACATGACCTCTAATAAAAATATACTTTTCTCAGCAAATGAAGCCAAGGATTGCTTTCCTCTTAGAGGTTTAAGTTTGTGGCAGGTCTCACAAAATTAATGTCAGCCTTGGAAGCTCCAAGGCTGCCACATTTAGTGCCTAGGAATTTGGAAGAGGGGATTTTATAGTGAGGTACCAGACTAGACACAACAACATCCTTTCTCAGAGAGTCAAGGACAAATTGCCCTGCACCTGGAGAGGAGGGACTGAAGGGATGTCTCCAGTTGGGATGACAATTTGATTGGGCCTTGTGATGGGCTGGTGGATGCAGTGGATGGATCTTTGATTTCTCTTTTGGGAAAGGAAAACCCGGAACTCTCAGATTTGGGTTTTCCCAGATGTGCCAATATGACAACTCTAATAAAATGGAACTTTGAGGAAATGTTTGTCTCGGAGTTTATTGGTTTGGACTTAGTTAGTTGGTATGCTGACAACTAATCTATATTGACCTCTTTTATGATTAATTCCTAGAATTCTGATAATGCTTTCTTAATCAGATAAACATCTCTCTTCTGCTCCTGTCTAATTTTTGTCTTCTAACACTTGCAACAAAGACCTATTCCCAAGAACTACCAACATGTCCTGGCCTTGGCATTTGCCATTCAAGAGATCAACAAAGATCCACACCTTCTCCCCAACATCACCCTGGGCTTCCACATCTATGAAGATAATCTCTATGGAAGCATGGCCCAAGATGTCAGCGTGTCCTTGCTCTCCAGTGGGGGGAACGTGTTTCCTAACTACAAATGTGACACACAGGATAATCTTCTTTTTGTCCTTGGGGGTCTCAGCTCCAGAATCTCATACCAGATGGCCACCATATTTGGCAATTTCAAGGTTTCTCAGGTACTTGGACATGTAATATGATGGAAGGGTGAATGCAGACATAAAGAAGTAAGTTCTGCCTTGTGTGGTTCCTGCTGACAACTTACAGAGCCAATTCTGTGACCGGTAGAAAACATCTCATGAAGATACAAAGTTGTGGGGATGAGGGGGTCTAGATTGGATATAATGCTAGATGAGCTTAACATTCTGATCCAGATTCCCAAACATGACAAACCCTCTGAAGCAATGATTTCTTTATTAGGAGCACCAAAAGCCCTGGCAAAATGTATCTCTCTCACCACAGGTTAACAAGTCTGTCCAAAAGGGAGATGAATAGTTATCTGCCACATCTCTTCATCTCTGCCCCCTGCCTTTTATCCTCAGAGCTAGGGATGAGCTTTGCTAGCAGAAGTGGCTTTTCCATCCCAAGGACCGGCCCATAGATTTCTCCTGCTCTCCTCTCTTTTGCCTTCTGTGCATCCGTGCGTCAGGCACTGGATCCAGCTGTTCCTCTTCTTCCTCATCAGCCACCTCCAGACTTTGGGGCTGTTGACTCTCCATCTGAAGGCTGATGGATGGTCAGGGCTCTGCCTCTGTCTTTCTCTCTGCCAGCTCTGTTCCTTCTTCCTCCTCAGAGCTCTCAGGTTGCCTTGATGCTGACCCTGACTCCCACACCTCCTCCTCCTCCTCCTCCTCCTCCTCCTCCTCCTCCTCCTCCTCCTCCTCCTCCTCCTCCTCCTCCTCCTCCTCCTCCTCCTCCTCCTCCTCCTCCTCCTCCTCCTCCTCCTCCTCCAATTCAGTTGCTGGAGGGGATGGTGGCCAACAGGCCACAACACTTAATAACAAAAAATACAGGTACCATTTTCCTTGATTAGCTTCTTTTTTCTCTCTTTCTCCACCCTCAGCTAGGTTATCGCTTCTATGACCCTGTTTTGAGTGATAAGATCCAGTTCCCCACCTTCTACCAGATCGATCCCCAATATCACCTACAGAATGCAGCCATTGTCCAGCTCCTTCTGTATTTCCAGTGGAACTGGATTGGGATTGTTGTTCCAACCTCAGAGAACACTGAACATTTTCTCCAAATGTTGACCGCCACCCTTGCGCAGAATGATATTTGCATACATTTTGTAGAATACATCATGTTCCGAATCTCAATATTCAATGACTTGCAAGGAAATCAATTAGATGTGCTTTGGGCCATTTTGAACACTAACGCTCAGGTTGTGATTATCTCAGGGGATGCAACAACACTGCAGAGTCTAATAATAACCCTCTCCCATTATGAAGAAGAGAACCAAGCTACTTCTGGGAAGGTCTGGATCCTGACCACCCAATGGGAATTTGCAGCTATTGGCTATCACTACGACTGGGGGAAACTAAAATCTCTCCATGGTGCTTTGTCTTTGACAGTCCACACAAACCCGGTGCCAGGTTTTAAGGATTATCTTTCGGCTCTGAATCCACATGAACCCCATGGAGATGTCTTTCTCCCTGAATGGTGGGAAGTTGTATTTGACTGTCAGGTATTGAAGGCAGGTCTGGCCTCACCTGATGGCCGAAGGGTTTGCACAGGAGAAGAGAACCTAGACACTCTCTCAGTCTCCCTCTTTGATGGAAAGATGACCGGTTTCAGCTACAGCATCTACAATGCTGCCTATGTTGTGGCACACGCATTACACGCTGCATATATGTTGGAGTCACAACAGACATTGAAGAGGGGTAGAAAGAAGCTACATCTTCACCTCTCTGTGAAGCCCTGGCAGGTAACTCTTCAGCTCTTCTTAAACAGCTTTAAGATTCATGTACTTTTGCCTGTGATCTCCATTACCTTTTCTTTTCCCCAATGGCTGCTTTTCCCCTTTCTTTAAATCTCATACAAATTTTGAATTTTTTAAAAATGTTCATTTCTATTTCAACATTCATAACTGGAAAAAGAAGAATAATTCCTACACTGTTTTTCCTTAATCATTCCAAATGCTGTAGACCTGTTTGAGTTCTCCATTGAAATTACCATTGCTGTATTTTGATAGTTCAATCCACATTATATTCTTTCTTTCTTTCTCTCTTCCTTCCTTCTTTCTTTCCTTTCTTCCTTCCTCCCTCCTTTCTTTCTTTCTTTCTTTCTTTCTTTCTTTCTTTCTTTCTTTCTTTCTTTCTTTCCTTCCTTCCTTCCTTCCTTCCTTCTTTCTTTCTTTCTTTCTTTCTTTCTTTCTTTCTTTCTTTCTTTCTTCCTTCCTTTCTTTCTTCTTTCTTTCTCTCTTCTTTCTCCTTTCTTTCTTTTTCTCTTTTTTCTTCTTTCTTTCTTTCTCTCTTTTTCTTCTTTCTTTCTCTTTTTTCTTTCCCTCCATCCTTCCTTTTTCCTTCTTTCTTTCTCTTTCTCTCTAGCTTGCTCTCTTTCTCTTCTTTCTTTCTTTCTTTTTTCTTTCTCTTTCTTTTTCTCTTTGTCTCTTTTTTCCCCTCCTTTCCTCCTTCCTTTTTTTTCTTTTTTCTTTCTTTTTGATTTTCTTTCTTTCTTTCTTTCTTTTTGACTTTCTTTCTTTCTTTCTTTCTTTCTTTCTTTCTTTCTTTCATTCATTCATTCTTTCATTCTTTCTTTCTCCACCCATCTCAGGAGATAACTCTGAGTGGCATACAATTCAAAAAAAAAAAATACATTACAATTAAAAATACAAAAAACATTTTAAAATATGAAAAACATGAAAAAACATCCAGATTAAATAGACATGGGAATAAGGTATTTGGCCAGTTAGCAATACAGTCAAAAAATGGGGTGACATAGTCAGGGTTTCAGGACATTATGAAAGAGTAACAGGGTTGGGATCATTCTAATTTCTAAAGGGAGGGTGTTCTATTGAGCAGGGGCCACTTAAAAAAAAGAGAGAGAGAGAGAGAGAGAGAGAGCATGTCTTCCAATATCCCAAAAATGCTTTTTCAAGAGGCAACGGGACTTCCTTGTTTTTCTTTGAAGACATTTCGCTTCTCATCCAAGAAGCTTCTTCAGCTCTGGATGACTGACAATATCCATAGGCATGTCTTCTGGTCATTGCAATTCTAGATGCACACCTTCTTGAGAAACCTCCTTTTCAACAACACTGCTGGGGAAGAAGTGTCCTTTTCAGAAACTGGGATGAAATACGCAGGATTTGACATCCTCAACTGGATCGTCTTTGCAAATATGTCAATCCTTCGACAGAAAGTCGGATGGGTCAATCCGGAGGCTCCTTCAGCTGAAAGTTTCAGCATCAACCCCAATGCCATTGTGTGGGCCAGCCAGGTCAGCTTTGGAAGCCATATTGAGACCAGATGCTCCCATGCTGCCACATTTTGAGCCTGAGAAAGTGGGAGGGGGGAATTTCTTGGAGTGTATGTAGTTAGACATAATAACATGCTTTTTCCAATTCAAGGTCATGTTATTTTGTGCATAAGTGAAGGGAAGTCTTAAGTTGGGATGGATAGTGATGTCATGATGGGTGCAGGGGATGGATCTGTCGTTTCTACTTATTGCAAGGAATCCCGGAACTTTCAGATGCGGGATTCCACAGTTGTGCCAGTTACTATCCAAAATAAACTTTTGAGAAGATGTCTGTGTTGGAGTTGTTGGAGGTTTGCTGGAATGCTGACATGGGGAATAGATGTTGTTTTCAGGAAAGTGGAGAGGAAGGATCAGGCTGTTGTGACTGCCAATTGGCAGAAATGGTTTAGGGTCTCCTGTTCGGGTAGGGTGGGGTTGGACTAGATGACCTACAAGGTCCCTTACAACTCTGTTAATCTGTATCTCTAAAATACTATTGTACGAAGGGAAGAGGAGGGGCTCCTTTTATGCAGACCCTGAAACCAAGCTGAATGTTTGCAATGTCTTTCCCCAACCTCTCCTTTTTTAAAAAATAAGTTTCTTTTTTAAACTTGAAGTTGTCATCTTCCACTAAACAGTGTGTCGTCTGGGTACAAATGTTTCTGTGCTTTTACAATCAACATTTACTATATTCATTACATTGATAATAATTTTCTAATCTTACAATATTAATAATCTGCATTATAATGCTATTCATTTCTCTCTCTTAACATATCTTCTAATGAAAATATAATATTATATTAGGTATGGTAATCTTAACAATGACATATAAGAATCACCATATGTTTACATCTCTATCTTAACATATATTCTTTATTTCACTAATCTCCATTTATTTCTAACTTCTGTTTTTATTCTCCAGCCATCCATAAAATAGCTCCCATGTCATATACAGTAATATTCAGTTTGTTCTTTCTCTTTTATAGCAAGCGTTAATATGTTCATTTTTGCACATTCTAATATTTTCGTAATCACTTTCTCATCTATAGGGATCTTATCTCTTTTCCAGTGTTGTGCAAATACAATTCTAGTGGAAGTTAATACATGTATAACTAAATATGCATTTCCTTTACTGTAGGTTTCGGGCAACGTCCCCAACAAAAATATTTCTGGTTTTAAATCGATATGCTGCATTATCATATTTTCCAACCACATTTGTATTTTTGTCCAATATTTTTTTGCCTCTACACTTGTCCACCACACATGATAATATGACCCTGGTATCTGATGGCATTTCCAACATTTAGCTGATTTGTCTTTAAACATCTTTGCCAGCCTTGCCATCTATAAAACATCTTATATAAGTTTTCTTTGTATGCGGTTGACATTGTAAATGTATAATTCCTATCCCACAACTTCTGCCATTCATCTAGTTCTAGTGTGTGTAACCAAATTTTTTTGCCCATGCTATCATTGTCTTTTACAATTATTCATCTTCCAATTTAATAGACAGTTACCCCGCAACCTCTCCTAATCTTTCTCCTTTCAGAATAAGCCTTTTTCCCGTTGTGTGAAGCACTGCGTTCCAGGACAAGCCAAAACAGTTGCAGACAGGAAACACTCTTGTTGCTACAAATGTATTTCTTGCCCAGAAGGGACCATTTCTAATCAAACAGGCAAGTTGCCCAAGGAGACTCTTAAGCAGGAGTGAAGAGGTCTGGCATGGCTGCCTGGGGAGGAGTGAGAGAGAATATGAGGTGGCAAATCAGTTGAGCAAATCGACGTGAAAACAATTCAGAACTTTTAAGAGTAGTCCATTGAGTGCATCCTTCTTTAAGTTATTAGCAGCAGCTTTTCAGGATTATGGGATGGATTTTTCCAGTCTTTTAGGGGAGCAGGAAAGATGAGCTTTAGCTTGTGTTCTTAGTGCTGCATTTATGACAAGTTTTGCAAATTTAAAAACAAAGGAAGATTAGGAGGATTCTCTCCTGGCAGAAACCATGATCTTCTTGAATGAAGGAATAACAGAATAACAGAGTTGGAAGGGAGCTTCATTACTGGAAGCTTTCAAGAAGAGACTGGACTGCCATCTGTCAGAAATAGTGTAGCGTCTCCTGATTGGAAGGGGTTGCACTAGTGTCAACTCATAAAACATTTCTATGCCTGTTTTAGAGTTTCCATGAACGAAGGGGCGGGGAGAGAAATTTGAAAGAGCAGTGCAGCAGTTTAAAACCAAAAGTGCATTCCATTCTTATCTTGCAAAGAATGTAACTAAGCTACCAGAATTTCTGCCATGAATAATGAATTACATGTCTCAGAATCGGCTTCATACAGGTCATGGACTTCCCGCCATGGTGCAGGAGGACTTCCCGCCATGGTGGACTTCCTGCCATGGTGCAGGAGGACTTCCTGCCATGGTGGACTTCCCGCCATGGTGCAGGAGGATTTCCTGCCATGGTGGACTTCCCGCCATGGTGCAGGAGGATTTCCTGCCATGGTGGACTTCCCGCCATGGTGCAGGAGGACTTCCCGCCATGGTGGACTTCCTGCCATGGTGCAGGAGGCTGACTAGACCACAACCATCATGGCCATGCCCACCCAGAAACTGAGCAGAGAACTGATTGCTGAAATTTTTGAAGCCCACCCTGCTGATAACCCTTCTTTTCCAATATTCTCCTCCAATTTTTCTGCTCTTTCACTCATGCCCTGATCATCTCCCAATTGGCCTCCATGTGAGACTATACTTGAAAAGTATCTAGAAGCTTCAGCTGGTACAACAGGTGGCCACGCAAGCAAATTTGAGTGCTGAAAAGAACAGCAAATGTAATAACACCTTTGTTGCGTGAGTTGTACTGGATGTCAGTTTGCTTTCAGTTCCAATTCAAGGTGTTGGTTATGACCTTTCAAGCACTACATGACATGAGGTCAAGCTACTTATGGAATCATCTTAATCGCAAAACATCAGACTGTCCCACCTAGTCAGGTGTATGTTAGGGACCCTTTCAGTTGAACAATTATGATTGCAGGAGGAGAGCCTTCTCAGCTATTTTCCTTACCTTGTAGACTTAGCAATAGCAACAACAATAGCACTTAGACTTGTATACTGCTTCATAGTGCTTTACAGCCTTCTCTAAGTGGTTTGCAGAGTCAGCATCTTGCCTGCAACAATCTGGGTCCTTATTTTACTGACCCCAGAAGGATGGAAGGCTGAGTCAACCTTCAGCCTGTAAGACTCGAACTGCTGGCAGTCAGCAGAGTTAGCCTGCAATACTGCATTCTAACCACTGTACCACCAGAGCTCTTGAGATAGATAGGTAGGTAGATAGATGGATGGATAGATAGATAGATAGATAGATAGATAGATAGATAGATAGATAGATAGATAGATAGATAGATAGATAGATAGATAGATACAATATAGAGAGACAGTGGTAGACAGATATTGTAATGGACAAGAGAGACAGAGATGCTACATAGATAGATAAGTTAGATAGATAGGTAGGTAGGTAAATAGGTAGATAGATATAATATAGACAGACGGCGATAGATATTGTAATAGACAAAAGAGAGAGAGATGGTAGATAGATAGATAGATAGATAGATAGATAGATAGATAGATAGATAGATAGATAGATAGATAGAAAGTTGGCTGACAGCTTCCATGGCTGATATTATTATTTTTTAAACTTTTATATACTATTTGTGCATGTTTTAATATTTTATTGTACACTGCCCAGAGTACCTCAATGTGAGAGATGGGCATTTCAAAATGTGATAAATAAAATAAAACCAATTAATTAATTAAGTCTCCTTGAGAGGTTAGTAAATGCTATGACTTCTTCCAAGATTGATTCCATTGGATCTGTTGTGATTAGCCAGCAGCAGGTGCAAATGGTGGAGGAGACCGAGGCCTCAGATGAGGGGCTGGGACCATCAGGGAGTGGATTGCTGCCTTCAGGGATTGTGGGGACTGGCAACAGTGATGAGGAGGTTCCCAAGGAGCCTGTGCCAAGTGCACGTGAGCACAGGATGATTTGTAGAAGAGAACAGCTGGAGCAGCACAGGCAACTCGGGAGTAAGGATGCAACGTAATGTTCCCTCCCTCCAGGGAATATAAGCCTAGTTTCAAAAGGTTTTTGCCTTTGCAGAAGGCAAAAATGCTCTAAGGACCCAGAATTGTGTGTAGAGACTCTGGCTTATCTAAAAAATTCTGTCAAGGCTTTTCTGGTTGGACTAATTGGCTGCAAGCCATCTTTTATCTACAAAGAAGTTTATTTGTAGATGAAAGCTGTGAATCTCTCAGTTGCTGTGTCTGTTTGAGATTCTCTTGCTGGTAATAGGGTTGGGTCAGAACAGGATCTTTCTGCATTACGCACAGCAGAACTAAAGTGATGGGGAACATAGGACATTCCACCAGATTTATTGTGAAAATGACTCACCTCAAAAATAAATCCTGGTTATCTGATTAATGTATGCTAGATGCAGCTCGGTGTATCCCCTGCCCAGAAGACCAACACCCGAACAAGAACCACATCCTGTGCATTCCCAAGACCATGAACTTTCTCTCCTATGAGGATACACTTGGCTTTGTTTTAGTTTCTTTAGCTCTTGTCTTCTCTTTGATCACAATCTTCATGTTGGCAGCCTTCATCAAACACCGCAACACCCCCATCGTCAAGGCCAACAATCGCGATCTCACCTACATCCTCCTGGTCTCTCTCCTCCTCTGCTTCCTCTGCTCCTTCCTCTTCATCGGACGGCCAAGGAACCTCACCTGTCTCCTCCGACAAACCACTTTTGGCATCGTCTTCTCCACTGCCATTTCATGTGTGTTGGCAAAAACTCTGACTGTCGTGTTGGCCTTCATGGCTACTCAGCCAGGAAACAGGGCAAGAAAATTCTTGGGGAAGCAAATGATCATAGCCCTGGCTTGTCCCCTTGTGCAAACAGCTCTTTGTGCCTCCTGGCTGGCAATCTCCCCCCCATTTACTAATTTGGACTTTCATTCTGTGAAGGGAGAAATCGTGATGGAATGCAATGAAGGTTCAATCACCATGTTTTATGCTGTGCTGGGCTACATGAGTTTTCTGAGTCTCATTAGCTTCATAGTGGCTTTTCTGGCCAGGAAGCT
Organism: Notechis scutatus; assembly: GCF_049901735.1. Taxonomy (NCBI): domain Eukaryota; kingdom Metazoa; phylum Chordata; class Lepidosauria; order Squamata; family Elapidae; genus Notechis; species Notechis scutatus. Next base: position 340,490,728 of record NC_142009.1, on the reverse strand, counting down.
GCCTGACAGCTTTAACGAAGCCAAGTTCATTACTTTCAGCATGCTGGTCTTCTGCAGCGTTTGGATCTCCTTCCTCCCCACCTATCTGAGCACCAAAGGAAAGTCCATGGTGGCCGTGGAGATCTTCTCCATCTTGGCCTCTGCGGCTGGTCTGCTGAGTTGTATCTTTCTCCCCAAATGCTACGTTATAGTGCTGAGGCCAGATCTGAACAATAGAAGTCACCTCATGGGGAAAGTTAAGTAAGAAAACAAGAAAACATAAAGTCCCATCTGTACAGGTTAATATAGACATTTCCACTCCAACTATGTCCAGACACAACAAGCACAAAAGTGACATTGAGGTTTTCCATTTTTTGTTGACTCTATCTGACTCTAACTATGTGACCTATTGAGAAAGTTCTGCCAGAAGCCTTTCAATTTTATTCAAACCTATAAACAAAAATATCAGAAAAAACTCCTCTTTTTAGGTTTAAATTCCCCCCCCCTTTTATCCTGAAAACAATAACCTTTAATTATTGTGCTTTGTAATGTTACATTAACATTTTCGTCATTTGCAGTACTTCAAAGCTTGAGCAACTGAGTTGATATTTTTAACTAATGTGCTAATAATTCCCATTGCAGACTGTGAGGATTGCTCATCCAATCAGAAGAATGTTTATGGTAACCTCACATTTTTTTAGTATTTATTTGATTTGTCAATCGCTTACAAGATACAGGTATAAGAATAAACATAATTTTGAATACATGAGATAGATACTTATAAGAAAAATTAAAAAAAACAATAGGACAGGGACAGTAGGCACAATTGGGGTGCTTATGCATGCCCCCTACAGGCCCCTTAGGAAGAGAGTGAGGTCAATAGTAGACAGTCTAAGGTTAAGGTTTTTGGGGTTTGGGGAAGAAACCACAGAGTCAGGTAGAGTATTCCAGACATTGACCACTCTGTTGCTGAAGTCGTATTTCCTGCAATCAAGTTTGGTGCAATTAACCTTGAGTTTGTATCTATTGTTTGCTCTTATATTGTTATGGTTGAAGCTGAAGTATTAATTGACAGGTAGGACATTGCAATGTATGATTTTCTATACTATATTTAGATCAGACGGGAGGCGACATAGTTCTAGGTTTTCTAGGTCTAGAGTTTCAAGTCTGGTGGCATTCTGCAATAAATAGAGGAGGAGCAGAGAACTCTTCTTGTGAAATATTTCTGGACTTTTTCAATTGTGTTAATATCAGATACATGATGTGGGTTCCAGACTGATGAGCTGTATTCAAGTATAGGTCTAGCAAAAGTTTTGTATGCTCTAGTAAGCAATGTTCATTGCAGTGAACAAGGACATACATTTGATTTTACAGCTACTAAGATTGTTGGCTGAGCAGGGACAAAAATCGCCAGGGAAATGATTGAATCCTGGGAAATGGGCCCCTTATCACTCAACAGGAGTGCTGATTATTGGGTACTTAGAAGCTGAGGGCACAGCAACACAAGGAAACAACAAGCAATGGCCTAATAGCCGGCCATCAACACCCTGATTAACAACTAAAACCCCCACATAACAAGGCACTACATAAATACTACACATGGAACAGTCCAGTGCACACATTTTGCACAGAAAGAAGTTCCTTTCTGGAGGAAAGCCATTCTACTGATTAATTGTTCTAACTGTCAGGATTCAAGTTCCAAGTAATGCAGTCATCACAAAACGAACTCAGAGGCATTCTAATTCCTCAAAGAACTATTTTATTTAATTACACATCATGGCATTAACTGGGTGGAAGCCAGTCCTGAAAGTTTCCCGGGCTTCCATGTTACTATAACCAAGTTTCTCATTTTTCCAAAACAAGAAGTCACATTGTCCAACCAGGATATGGAATAGTTTCCTGGCAAATTTGCTCCTCCTTTCTCCAGCGGAGCAGGAGTTGGAATGCAGCTGACTCATCGCCCAACTATTTTGTTTTGGTTGGAGCTTCATCCACCTCAGATCTCCCTCCTTCCAATCCTCAAGTGTGTCAAGCTAAATTCATATGATTCCACCACCAAATTTAATTCAGGCTTGATAGGAAACTTCTCCTTTGTTCTAGGTTGCTTCTTTCCATCTATTGCTTCATTTCCTGCCTTCTGGTTCTTTGGAAAATAAGTTGACCTTCTCTTCTTCTTGGCAAATACTGGAACACTGCTATCCTGTCACCTCTACTTTTCATTAAAATAGGCATGCCCAATTCCTGCCACTATTTTTCATATATTTTAGCCTCCAGTCTCCTAATCATCTTGCTCTTCTCTGCACTTTTTCTAGAGTCTCGATATATGTAGTGTCCAGTAATGCAGATGTACTGTCTTCTTCTTCTTCTTCTTCTTCTTCTTCTTCTTCTTCTTCTTCTTCTTCTTCTTCTTCTTCTTCTTCTTCTTCTTCTTCTTCTTCTTCTTCTTCTTCTTCTTCTTCTTTCTTCTTCTTCTTCTTCTTCTTCTTCTTCTTCTTCTTCTTCTTCTTCTTCTCTTCTCTTCTCCTCCTCCTCCTTCCTCCTCCTCCTCCTCCTCCTCCTCCTCCTCCTCCTCCTCCCTCCTCCTCCTCTTCTTCTTCTTCTTCTTCTTCTTCTTCTTCTTCTTCTTCTTCTTCTTCTTCTTCTTCTTCTTCTTCTTCTTCTTCTTCTTCTTCTTCTTCTTCTTCTTCTTCTTCTTCTTCTTCTTCTTCTGTACAATAATATTAATATACAATAAGAAGATACTTGGTTGATACCTAGGATACTGGTACCATCAGCACCAGTTACTGGTATTTGTGATGTATTTTTAGATGTTCAGTTGACTGAGTTTCATGTTTAACGAATAAAAGAGATAATATACAATCTGTCAGCTTTGAAATCCTGGAAGTTTTTAAGAAGATGTTGGATAACCATTTGTTTGAAAAGGTGTAGGGTTTTCTGCCTAGGCAGGGGGTTGGACTAGAAGACCTCCAAGGTCCCTTCCATCTCTCTCTCTCTCTCTCTCTCTCTCTCTCTCTCTCTCTCTCTCTCTCTCTCTCTCTCTCTCTCCTGACATTGTCAGAGTATTAAACTACCATTACCATTACTGCCAGAGATCTCTGTAATGGTAGCTTAATATTCTGATTATGTCAGCAGAGGCTGACGAAAACTTAGTAAGTCCAATAAATGTAATTTTAAGTTCTGGAGATCGCAGGATGTCTGTTTCTTCATATATATATGTTTGTGTGTGTCTGTGTGTGTCTGTGTGTGTGTGTGTGTCTGTCTGTCTGTGTCTGTGTCTGTTGTCTGTGTGTCTGTCTGTGTCTGTGGGTGTGTCTGTGTGTCTGTGTGTGTCTGTGGGTGTGGGTGTGTGGGTGTGGGTGTTTGGTGTTTTGATAGACCCTGGTGAATCATCTCCTGAAGATGGACACAGAATATGAAGCATGTTCATTGGGTCAGTCATCTCAAGCAGTTATCTCTTTTAGAAGGTGCCCTTTGCCAGGTGTGGCATGAAGAGGTGCCAGGCAGGAGAGAGAAGAAGTGTCCCAGAGGGCAAGCAGGTTTGCTGCTACCTATGTACCCCTTGTTCAGATGGGAGCATTTCTGATCTGACAGGTAGGGAATATTTCAAATATAGACCTTCCAGGATCGAAGAACCATTCCATGAATCAAAATACACTGCTCAAAAAAATAAAGGGAACACTTAAACAACACAATGTAACTCCAAGTCAGTCACACTTCTGTGAAATCAAACTGTCCACTCAGGTAGCAACACTGATTGACAATCATTTCACATGCTGTTGTGCAAATGGAATAGACAATAGGTGGAAAGCATAAGCAGTTAGCAAGACATCCCCAATAAAGGAGTGGTTCTGCAGGTGGTGACCACTGACTACTTTTCAGTTCCTATGCTTTCTGGCTGATGGTTTGGTTTGAATGCTGGTGTTGCTTTCACTCTAGTGGTAGCATGAGACAGAGTCTACAACCCACCCAAGTGGCTCAGGTAGTGCAGCTCATCCAGGCTGGTACATCAATGCAAGCTGTGGCAAGAAGGTTTGCTGTGTCTGTCAGCATAGTGTCCAGACAATGGAGGCGCTACCAGGAGACAGGCCAGTACATCAGGAGACATGGAGGAGGCTGCAGGAGGGCAACAACCCAGCATCAGGACTCCTACCTCTGCCTTTGTGCAAGGAGGGACAGGAGGAGCACTGCCAGAGCCCTGCAAAATGACCTCCAGTGGGCCACAAATGTGCATGTGGCTGCTCAAACGGTCAGAAACAGACTCCATGAGGTTGGTATGAGGGCCCGACATCCACAGGTGGGGGTTGTGCTTACAGCCCAACACCATGCAGGATGTTTGGCATTTGCCAGAGAACACCAAGATTGGCAAATTCGCCACTGGCTCCCGGTGGTCTTCACAGATGAAAGCAGGTTCACACTGAACACATGTGACAGACGTGACAGGGTCTGGAGACGCTGTGGAGAACGTTCTGCTGCCTGCAACATCCTCTAGCATGACTGGTTTGGCAGTGGGTCAGTAATGGTGTGGGGTGGCATTTCTTTAGGGGGGCCGCACAGCCCTCCATGTGCTTGCCAGAGGTAGCCTGACTGCCATTAGGTACCAAGATGAGATCCTCAGACCCCTTGTGAGACCATATACTGATACGGTTGGCCCTGGGTTCCTCCTAATGCATGACAATGCTAGACCTCATGTGGCCGGAGTGTGTCAGCAGTTCCTGCAAGATGAAGGCATTGATGCTATGGACTGGCCCGCCCGTTGCCCAGACCTGAATCCAATTGAGCACATCTGGGACATCATGTCTTGCTCCATCCACCAATGCTACATTGCACCACAGACTGTCCAGGAGTTGGGGGATGCTTTAGTCCAGGTGTGGGAGGAGATCCCTCAGGAGACCATCTGCCACCTCATCAGGAGCATGCCCAGGCATTGTAGGGAGGTCATACAGGCATGTGGAGGCCACACACACTACTGAGCCTCATTTTGACTTGTTTTAAGGACATTACATCAAAGTTGGATCAGCCTGTAGTGTTTTTTTCCACTTTAATTTTGAGTGTAACTCCAAATCCAGACCGCCATGGGTTGCTAAATTTGATTTCCATTGATAATTTTTGTGTGATTTTGTGTCAGCACATTCAACTATGTAATGAATGAGAGAGAATAAAGAAAATACTGGTCTGCGCAGAGATGGACTCACTCACCAAGTATTGGTGCACAATTCTATGTCCTTCCCCCTGTCAACAATTTCTCTATAAATAAATCATCTTTGATCAGGAAAAGAGACCATTCCCTCTCATGATATAAAATTCACCTTTTTATGTCTTCCTCTGTTGCATTCTGGACTTTCTCAGGACACATGATAATGTACATACACACACAAAGGAGAAAGATTTCTGGCTAAGAGATGGATTGGTCTTTTTGTAGTTCCAGTATGAAGTGGGAGAAAACAACCACTCTGACACTAAATGCCACAGTAGTCATGGCAGTGTCCAGTGAATAAACAGAGCCTTTATTCCACAACAAACGTATTATCACATGTGGTGGTTATGCACAAAAGCAAAGGAAATTTGGCAACAGATAAAGACAGGTTTGGAAGAAATGCTTGGCTAAAACATAGAATTCAAACCAAAATTATTCCTATTAGGAATCATAAAAGAGGGTATAAAAGGGTTGATATATTTAATACCACACGTCATGACAGCTGCAAGACTGGTTTATGACCAAAATTGGAAAAAATAGAGATATTGTTAAGCCTGGATTCCCCAACGGGTGTTAAGGAAAACAAACTAAACAGAATGTGCAGCGAAGTCAGATAGGAAGACAGGTAAATGTGTGAGATAAGTTTTCTAGTTAACACGCAGTAAAAATACAGATACGCTTGTGCTATCAAAAATATAGTTTATTCCATTTAAGAATTATAGCATAGTCAAAATAACGGTCCATTAGTCATATATCAATTTCAGTCAAATCTTGTCGGGGATACTCTATTTGCAAAGTCCGTGTTGAATAGCCAATGTCAGTACACTTACAATAAATCAGTCCAATCTTTATTATCTCTCCGTTGAGAAAAATCAACACTCCTTCTTCTCTCCCCGTTTCAGCAAGAACGCAGTCATCAATCCATCCAGTAATTAGGGATCAGTAAGCCAGAGAGAGAGAGCTGCAATTTCCTCGCTTCTTATATAGTGCTTTTACAACCACACCCTTAATTACATTCTTGCTGTTAAAGTTACACACACTTTAACTAACAAACCATGATACCATATTTATTATTTTTACCCAAAAAAGTTAGGGTAAACAATGTTATCCCTAACATTCTCCCCTTTTGGGTAATAATAATAATATTACAATAATATAACCATTTACACCTTTAAATCATAATTGTCACAACTCTCTTTAAATTTTACAACACCTTGAGCTTTTGTAAACTGGTCTGCAATGTTTTCTTCCGTCATGCAGTACTCAAGTTTAATTAGACCATTTTTCACAGATTCTCTAACATTTAAGTATCTTAAATCAGTATGCTTTGATCTAGTCTTTACAGCAATATTAGTAGCTAACTGTATAGCTGCCTGGTTGTCCTCGTACACAATAATAGAATCTTTAACAGTTATACCCATGTCTAATAATAACTGTTTGTACAGAATTAAGTCAGTGCATAGTAATGACAGACATGAAAATTCTGCTTCCATCGTTGACAAGCTAATATGCTGTTGCCTGATTGACCTCCACCCTATTAGTGTCTTACCAAATAATATAGCCATCCCAGATGTTGATTTTCTAGTGTTTATGTCAGTTGCAAAACTTGCATCTGCATAGGCACTAAGATTCAAATCACCTTTTGGCTCTAGATACAATGCATGGTGCATTGTTCCTTTAAGATATCTTAAAATTCTCTTTAGTGCTTGCAAATGATATTGATGTGGATCATTATTAAATCGTGCCAGCTGATTAATACTATAAGCTATATCTTGCCTAGACCAATTGCTTATATATGATAAGCTACCAATCAAAGATTGATATATGGTCTTATCAAATTTGGGACTTTGAGCATCAATTTTGCAAATTTCCTGACTCATTGGAGTCTTTGCAGGCTTACAAAGTTCCATTTTATATAATTTAATTAATTGGCAAATTTTATTCTCTTGTGATATCTTAAATCCTTTTGTGGTTTTGTTAATTGTCAATCCTAGATACTTTTTAATTTCACCTAAATGCTTTAATTTTATCCTTTTGGCTAATAATGAAATAATCTCAGTAGCTTCATTATTGGTCTTAGTAATCAAAGCAATATCATCTTCCCCAAACCCCAAAAACTTTAACCTTAGACTGTCTAATATTGACCTCACCCCTTTCCTAAGAGGTCTGTAGGGGGCGTGCATAAAAGCGCACCAACGTGCCTACGTCCCTGTCCTATTGTTTCTCTTATTCTTTTATTTTTCTTACATGTACCCATTTCATGTATTCACAACTATGTATACACTTATACTTATTATCTTGTAAACAATTGGCAAATCAAATAAATAAATAAATAAATAAATAAATAAATAAATAAATAAATAAATAAATAATAACAATAATGACACCGTTCCATTATTTTCTCTTTTAAACATACATGGATCTGCTAAACCAGATTTAAACCCTATATTGTTTAATTCTTTCACAATATATTGGTTCCATTCATAGCCAGATTGTTTCAATCCATATAAACTCTTCTTGAGTTTCCAACAATCATTGCTATTTACTTTATTATCTTTTATACCAACTGGTTTTTTCAAATATATTGTATGCTGCAATGGTGCATGAAGATATGCAGTTTCTACGTCTAAATGGTTAACTATATAATTCTTCTTAGCTGCCCACACTAGAGCGGCTCTTAAAGTTGTAGCCTTAAGATTTGGTGCAAATACCTCATCATAATCAAATACATTTTGGTTAAATCCTTGTGCTACTAATCTAGCTTTATAAGTTACTTGCCCATTATTTCCAGTCTTTACTTTAAATATCCATTTGCACCCAATGGATTTTTCTCCTGGAGGTAATTTGGTTTCTTCATAAACCTTCATTTCTTTAATGAATTTAACTCTTTTTCCATTGCCTTTTTCCAATTCTCCTGATCCTTAGCAGGATACATCTTAAGTTCATCTATGCTAGTAGGAACTTTATTTACTTGGCAAACAATACTTGCCTGATATCTTTCAGGTGGTTTAGTTATACGCGCTATGCGCCTAGGTATAACAGGACTTATAGGTGGACTTTCCTTTATTTCCTGTTCTTGACTATCTATCTCTTCTTGATCAATTATTTCCTCTTGATCTGATTCTATTTGCTCTTCAGGGACTTCTTCTTTAATTGGACTTTTCTTATAACTAGTCTTTTCTTTCTGCCTCTTGTAGGGTTCTATAATAACATCATTATCTGAATCTTGTTCTAATCTATTCCATCCTATATGTTCTAGGAATTGTGCACTAGCACTGCAGTATACTCTAGACGTACCTGGTTCCCAGAATCTATAAGATCTATGGTTTGCTTGATATCCAACAAAAATTAATCTTTAGTTCTATGTTGTCCTTTGTGCCTGAGTTGTGTAAGGATATGCACCCATGCTGGTGCACCAAATGTGTGAATATAACTCAAATCAGGTTTTCTACCATACCACAGAGTGAATGGTAATTCACCTGTTGTTGAATTAACTACATTGTTTAATATGTGATTCCCACACATTATAGCTTCTCCCACAAATTGTCAGGTAATCCAGAATCAGATAACATTGTCCTTCCCATTGATTGCAGTGTTTGGCCTCGTCTCTATAAATGCATTATGTTGAGGCCTATATGGTGCAGACTTTTATGTTGAATACCTGCCATTCTAAGTCTACTCTGGAATTTATTATTTGTAAATTCCGCACCATTATCTGTTATAAGAGTTACTAATTTCTTTTTAGTTTTCCTCTCTGCAAATTTTAACCAATTAAAGAAATTTGTATACGTTTCAGTTTTTCTCTTCATTAGAAAACAGAAACCATACCTAGAATAGTGGTCCATTATGCTTAATATGTATCTAGCACCACCTACACTTGGCTTTTAGGACCTATTATATCGGCAAATACTACCTCTAAAGGCTCTTTGGTAGTAAATCCATCAATTCTATTTGCTGGTATAACTTTGCTTTTGTTTTGATTACAAGCAGAACATTGCAAATACTTATTACAAGGTTTCAAACTTATTCCTTTAGATAGTTGAACAGTTCTCTTAATCATTTTAAAATTTAAATGACCTAGCCGTCTGTGTAACAAGTGAATACATTCATCATGAGGTTTTCTATTATCATAAACCGTGTTAGCCACCTCTAAACCATTATCATTTAACACATATAAGTCACCTCTTAAAGATGCAGTAATTTTCTTACCTTCTTTTCAATTAAACAAGTATCTCCCCTAAAGGTAACTATGTATCCTAATCTAACCAATATTCTAACTGAAAGCAAATTAAATTTAAGTTGAGGTACATATAACATTTTTATGTTCTCATTTATACTAGAACAATGAGCAATACCTTCACCTTTTGCCTTCATTTTCCATCCGTTTGCTAATGAGATATGTTGTGAACTCATGGACATTTTTACAAATTTTTTGTTATCATTTGTAATACAGTGGGACGCACCACTGTCAACCACCCATAAATTATTTACAACTCCATTACTATACATTGCTAACTCATAATTCTTATTTCTTCTTTGTTGGTTTACAGCATTCTGGCTTGCATTCTTGAGCTTTGGTTTCTTACAAAATCTTGCCAAATGTCCTCTCCCCCCACAATTAAAACACTTTTTAATTGCGTATGCACTAGGAGATTCATTATTTTCCTTTTGAGGTTGCTCCTCCTTAACTGATCTCTTTCAAGCCTTCTTCTGGCCTCTTCAATCAATCTGCCAGTGATATCAGTTAAAGTTAGGCTTTCTTTAGGCAATATTTCAAGGGAAGATTACGTAGTCATCAAAACTTTCGTCTAATGAAGATAGAATTATGTAGACCTGGTGTAGTTCAGAGAAATTAACTCCTTCTCATGAAGTTCTTGGAAAATGCTTTTCATAGTATTCAAATGACTCACGCATATCACCATTCTTTTGGAGATGCATCCGGAGAAAAACTTCCATGTTAGATTTATGTGAGCACCAACGTTATCTCGAACATAAATCCTCCTCAGTTTTGCCAACACCCAACTGCAGTTTGCTCTCCGGCGTATATATGAACAAGTTGTTGATCAGATAAAGTTAGTCCTATGATGCAAAGAGCTTGTTCATTTTTCTGTTTAAAGTCTTCTATCTTTTGATTATTTTCCTCATCTTCAGGATCCCATTCTTCTACATTAGGTGGATTTTCAATTATGTTCCATTAAGACCTTCTCTTCGTAGAAATTAGACTACACATTTTCATAGACCATGAAACATACTTTGTTCCATCCAGCTTGGACACAAGGGACAAACTTTGTAGACTGACTTGTGCCATGTTTCACTATATGGATATAAAAATATAATTGATAAAAAACACAGCTGTCTGTTTACTGTAACGTGTAACAATACAAAAATCTCAATGCCTTTTACATAAATCCTGTTTTTATCCTAGTTAAACTGACTTTGCAGTCTCTCTGGGCCCATAACCAGTGTGGTAAGCCTGGATTCTAGCAGGTGTTAAGGAAAACAAACTAAACAGAACGTGCAGCGAAGTCAGATAGGAAGACAGGTAAATGTGTGAGATAAGTTTCTAGGTTAACACGCGGTAAAAATACAGATACGCTTGTGCTATCAAAAAATATAGTTTATTCCATTTAAGAATTATAGCATAGTCAAAATAACGGTTCCATTAGTTATATATCAATTTCAGTCAAATCTTGTCGGGATACTCTATTTGCAAAGTCCGTGTTGAATAGCCAACATGGTAGTACACTTACAATAAATCAGTCCAATCTTTATTGTATCTCTCTGGTTGAAAATCAACACTCCTCTTCTTTCTCCCCGTTTCAGCAAAACGCAGTCATCAATCCATCCAGTAATTAGGGATCAGTAAGCCAGAGAGAGAGAAGCTGCAGATTTCTAACTTTATATAGTGTGCTTTTACAACCACACCCAATTACATTTTCTTGCTGTTAAAGTTACACACACTTTAACTAACAAACCATGATACCATATTTATTATTTTTACCCAAAACAGTTAGGGTAAACAATGTTATCCCTAACAGATATCCCCTCTGAAAGAGAGAGAATAAAGAAATGACATTAGAACTTAAAAATAAAGAGAGAATGAATATTAAGTGAAGTTTAAATAAAATGTACCCAAAGGTTGGATTTGAGAAAAAGGAGTCCCAATATTGATGATTTGTGGGAATTGAAAGGAAAGGGTGAGAACTACATGGAAGCTTCACTGTCAGATATTAGCAACAAAACATGTAGCATACGTAGTCTATTTCAGCAAGAGAAAATCGAAATTACTTTGTACTTTCTATTTTATTTCTCATATACACACTATATACCCAAAATCACAGCC